>NW_005871057.1:4469796-4472230 GCF_000147115.1 Myotis lucifugus | reverse complement strand
CTGCACCCTCTCCAATCCAGGACCCCTCAGAGGATGTCCGATGGGGCCTAAACCGGCAGTCGAACATCCAGCAGTCGGACATCCTTTTCACAACCCTGGACTTCTGGCTCCTAATCGCTCACCTGCCTGCCTGTATGGTCGCCCCTAACTGCCCCCCCCCACTGTCCTGATCGCCCCTCACTGCCCCCTTCTGCCAGTCTGGTCACCCCCAACTGCCCCTCTCTGCTGGCCTGGTTATTCCTAATTGCCCCCCCGCCGCTGTCCTGGTCACCCTACGCAGCCTGCTCGTTCAGTCGTTTGGTGGTCCCTCACTAACCCCCCTGCCAGCCTGGTAGTAGGCAGCCATCTTGTGAGGGTATGAGAGTTAATTTGCATATTACCTCTTTTTATATAGGATTCTATCAAAATGGGAACAAATTTTAAGGGATGTTTTGCATCCTAACCTTTCATCATCCATCTCTAATTATGGTAAAAGTTATTCTCAAGTTAATGTAATTTCAGTCATCTTGTTGACAGGATAGATAATTTTGAGGGTTTGGGGCCCTCCGCTTGTCTCATTACATAATGTTCTTATTTTTGCTCTCTTGAAAACATTGCTAAACGCATTTGTATACTTAGTGGCTGTTTACAGGCATGCAGTATACCTTTTTCTCCCCACCTCTGTCCCACAGCCCATTTTTTTATCCTCACTCCAGGTTATGTTCAGAAAGTAGAAGGGGAGGAGGGGATAGAGAGAGAGAGGGGGGGGAGAGAAACATTGATATGAAAGAGAAAGATGGATTGGTTGCCTCCTGTACACGTCCAGATCAGGGATTGAACTCACAGCAACCTAGGTATGTGCCCTAACTCTATACCAAACCTGCAACCTTTTGGTACGTGGGATGATGCTCCAACCAACCAAGGCACTTGGCAAGACATCCACAGTCCATCTTTCATAAAAATTTTCCAAACTCTTTGTGAGTCCATGTTCCAGGAGCACAATTCCAAAGAACAGCCAAAGGCAGAGGGATGAACATATTGATAATTTAGGCTTTTATTATATCAGCTAGTGATTGTCAGCCAATATAGAAGTTAGAATGAATTGCCTCCCCAACAGAGTCTTGGGGGTAATGGGACATAGGACACTTATGTCTGATGTCAGGGAAGGGATTCAGCATCACATAAGCAAAGCTCCAATGGGACCAAAGAGAATGGCAGGCCTGGGTGAGAAGACCTATGAATAAGAAAAGAATAAATGACCTATGTGAGTGAGCAGAAGAGGAAACCCTCAAGTATCTGTAAAGTCATCATGATAAAGATGGTTAGCCTTGCTATGTATTAGAATTGGAGCCAGCAGAAGAAAAATATAAACATATCTCGTTAAAGAAAAAAACTATACATTAGAGTTGTTCAGAAATAGAATCATCTGCCTTAGAAGGAAGTAGACAAATCAGTACCAAAGAGGCTAACATCTAATTTTCAGGAATTTTTAAGAAAGCATTCAAGGTGAATTGTTGAATGAACCACAAGGGCAGTTCTACTCTGAGATGTCATGGTTGTGTCAAGTGAAGGCCTTGGGTGCTTATGAGGTTCCTATGTACACATGATGGGGATGAGCTTTGACAGAAAAAAAGAGCCGTGGAGAATGAGAGGGAAAAAGACATCTCTGGAACAATTTGGTTTCGTTCTGTTTTAATACAACTCAGCAAGCATTTATTATCTGTGATGTGTAAGACAGCCTATTAGGCATATCACAATTTCCCCCACGTTGGTTCATGTAAGATATGTTTATTGAGTAGCTACAACAGAGTTTACATTCTACAAGTAGGTGAAGATAGAAAAAAGAACATGGCATCATGGTACCCTTGAAGGAGAGCAAATCTAGAAGGGAAGAAAAGCGTAAGAGACTTTTATATTATATGGACAGGACTGTCCATTTGACTAATTTTTCTTTGAAAGAGAAACTGGCAGGCCTTGTATACAGAGAATACATTGAAAAAGCTTATGAAATAGTAAAAACCAGATATATAACCTGAAGTTGTACTTCTGCCACTTATTAGCGAAATGATTGTTGGTAGGTTGAAATCTCTATTAGAAGCCTCCATTTCCCCATCTATAAAATGGGGGTATATAGTTGTAAGAAACTGGCACATCAAGATCCATAGAGATTATAATGAGTTTGTTGTTTTAAATAGTTAGAAAAGTAATATAATTTCAGTATCTATGTTTTATAAAAATAAAAAATATATAAAATTAACAACTTACAGAAACATAGCTGGCATTAATATAATCCGATCCTGGAATACTAGCATCAGCTATCAGCTTCACTCTGTTATTATTATCTAGAAAAAAAATGTAAGAAATCAATACTAAATTCTATTTTAACTTGCCACTACATTTTTACTATAAATATATACAAAGAAGTTCATGATATACATTCAACATTACAGATGGG
>NW_005871057.1:4444117-4469663 GCF_000147115.1 Myotis lucifugus | reverse complement strand
TACCTGTATCATTCCATATTAACGTAAACAATGATATCTAGCTCATTATTTAAAAAATCCATGTAGTATTTCATTGTTTGATTACATCATATTTAAAGGTTTGAATTAATGCCATTTGTTTTATAAAATGCTGAATAAAGATAACTGAAGTTTTTGCATGTATGTTGGAGTGTATTTATATATTACCAGCAGTAAAATTCCCAAATCATAATGTGCATTTCAAATTTTGAAAGATAATTCCAAATTGTTCTGTAATTATACCAATTCATACTCTGAACAAAAATGTTCAAACAATTCTGTTTCCTCTTATTTTCACTACCACACAATATTATCCAACATTTTAATTTGTGATCTTCTGACAGACACAAATTGATATCTCATAATATTTATTTTTATCCCCTTAACTATAATTAAAATTCAGCTTCTTTGCTTGTTTATTGGCCTTTTCTATTATTTCCTTTTCATACTATACTACTTTCCTATTAAAAATACTTTATACTAAAAACAAAAGTTACATGTGTCCTAGTGTATTATGTATTAAACTTTTCTCCTTTGTTGTTTGTCTTTTACTCTATCAATCTAGCTAGCTATCTTATCCTACATAAAATATATATTTTTTGTAATCAAATTTCTCATTTCTTTTCATTATGGCTTCATTATAGCTGCTTTTATCATTTATGCGAAGGTGTTTGTCAACAATATTCCTATTTTCACAAATTAATTCATACTTTCTTCTGGAACTTTAATATGCTTTTTTGCTTTTGTTTTAAGTATTTCAATCCATTGGGATTTATTTATTTATTTATTTTACAGAATGAAGTAAAATCTATTCTTTATTGTTTGTTTGCTTGTTGCCATTTGAAACAACAAATAGACCCCATTTTTTAACATTTCTTCTTCCCCTTCTAATTCAAAATATTACTTTATTAATTCACTAGATTTCTCTATATTATTTACATCTATTTCTGGAGTAATTATTCTCTTCTATTAATTTATGTGCTTATTCTTGATTTAATACCAAACTTTTAATTATTAGAATTTTTAAGATTTGGAAAATGTAAACAACTCCTATTACTTTTCTTCAAAATACTAGATTTTTTTCCCCTGAAGATTTTTTTTACCAAGTTGGTAATATAATTACAATTTCCAGTACTAATTTTAAGTAGACATGGGAATAATAAAAATAATATATTATTACTAATTAATTATTTTGAATGATTTTTTTAAACCTTAATGAGAAGACACTCAATAACGGAGGAAAAATGGGAAAATGAGTTTGGGTTTGAATTCCAGATGATCTGTCTACTATCCTCCTTTGTTACCTCAGCTATAATATGTAGCTATAATATTTATTTTGTAGAATCCTCTTGAGGAAAACTTACATAAAGCTTATGGTAAGCATTCAATACGTTTTTTTCATATTCTTAAAACTTGAGCCCATGTTATATGTTAAAATGACATAGCCAGATTATTAGTAACTAATGACTTGCACAATGGTTTCAAAGTTAGAGATGGGAAATGTTTAGCAAATTCATGCTGATGATTATGTTCCAAAGATTCTGAATTTGGTATGACCAAACTATTTTAATGACATGGTGGCTAGTCCTGTAACTAAGGAAGGTTTCTATTCACTCGATACGTCTGTTTATAACTATCTGAGTCAACAACAAGTTAAATTTTTTATTCCTAGTGTTGGAACACTCCTGAAGGTCATGATGTCCTGTCAAGCAGAGATTTGCAAATCTCTCCTGCAAGTATTTGTGGCTAATTCTAGCATCTTAAAGCCCTGTAAGCTAATATCTTCTAAAATGCACTGTGATATTTGAAATTCTACTTCCTACATTACTCAAGGGAAACAATGCACTTCACTGATCTGGCTCAGGCTGAAAGTCAGATTCTATTAAAATGAATTCATTCTCTACAGGAGAGAACACATTTCTGCGGCTTTATGGCTTCTTTGCAAGCACAATGGGTAAATATATTTAGTCTAAACTCATTTGCTTATTCTGTGTGTGTGTGAAGGGGTGGGTGGTGGATGTACTGGACATAGAGGTGGCTGTGAGTTTACCACTTGCCATTTAACCCAGGCTAGGAAAGTGATCTTGTTACTCCCAGACTATAGACCATAAGGGCCTATTCCTAAGTCTTAGTCACTCAGAAAGTTAGCATTTTTTTTGTAAGATAAGCAACCTACTGATTATTTACAATTGTAAGAACATATTGAGTGTTTTTCCTGTTTCACTACTGGGCAAATTGATTTACATGATTATTTCATCTGATCCTCACAATAACCTTAAGAGATAGAAACCACAAATAATATGTCCAGTCACTAAAGTAGTTAGTGGGTAAATAGGATCACAACCCAGGGTATTCGATTAGAACCCATGTATTCTTAGCTTATTTTTTTTATTACTATACAGAGGGTATGTGTTAGTTGAATTAACAAATTATTCTAATAACATTCTTGGAAAATATAAAATTTTACTTAACAAAATTATTTCTTATAGGACCTCCAATTCTTTAAGACAGTGGTTCTCAACCTGTGGGTCGCGACCCCTTTGGGGGTCGAATGACCCTTTCACAGGGGTCGCCTAAGACCATCCTGCATATAAGATATTTACATTATGATTCATAACAGTAGCAACATTACAATTATGAAGTAGCAACGAAAATAATTTTATGGTTGGGTCACAACATGAGGAACTGTATTTAAAGGGCAAGAAAGTTGAGAACCACTGCTTTAAGAGGACAGTTAAGAAAAAGGTTTCCCCGTACAAATCCATAGGTATAGATGTAATATATTATTTGAAAAAGTACCATAGGTTTTTAGTACTGATATTAAGAAGAAAGCAGAAAACAACTGGATATTATCCATTTGACTCTAGCAAAAAAAAAAAAAAAAGAAAAAAAAAAAGAAAAGAAAGCATGAACTTTCCATTCTAACATTCCAGAACATCATTAATTTACAACATAAGTCCATCACTAACAATTATTTCTTTTTGTCATAGCCTCAGAAATCAAGAGTTGGAATAATCATGTGCCTCAGTTCTTCTTGTTCTAAGGCTGTTTATTTAGTCCCATCAACCATCCTTATTCTCATTTTATCCTATAAGTAATAAGTTAGTACTGTCTGACTATTTTATAGCTATGATGTGAATCCAGATAATAATGCAGTTAAATCTTAATAATAAAAGATTGAAATATCACATTTAAAATATCTAACAAATTTTTACATATTTAAATTAAATATTCTTTGATTCTTGACAACTAATCAGACATATTTGATTTACTTATTTTACATATACTGACATATAATAAATTCATTCAGCCAACTATATAATTGTAAACAAATATTAAATATTACATAGTAACTATCCTTCAATCAAACTATAGTATTTATTTTCACAGAATATCACTGAGTGTGCATGACCTAGATAGTCTGGAAGAAATTTAGGTACAGAAGAGTATAAAAATGTAATTTCTATAACTCTTAAACTTATGATGCATCCAACCCAAGTTAACTCTCTTAAAGGGAAGACCAAAGGGCCTGTTAAGAAAGGTTATGTTATAAAAGTTTGGAGATGTAAAACATTTCTTATTTTCTATAAGGTCTTATTTGTCAACTGCTCTTAAAGTCATTTACTTACGATTTGTTTTGTTCCAGAAAGGATTTTAGGATTAAAGTTATTTCTATTTTCATCCTATTCTAATTCTTGGGAATTAGCAGATCCATTAGATTACTACCTCCTATATCATGTTTCCTTAAATTTTTTATTTCATGTCTCAGTTATCCTCTAGTTCTAGAATATCAGAATTTGGCCCATTTCTCCCTATCCATATACTTTGTGAGTTAACATTCTGTGACTGTATCCTTCTCTAAGTCCATGTCTTTTTAGACAGAAAAGTTCAGTTTTTAAGTATGGAATGTTCCCCAATATAGCTTTGAAAAGGCATAACACAAAGATAAAAGTTATATTTACTTTAAAATTAAGAATATTTTAAAACTTTAGATTTTAAAATAAATATTGATAATATTTAAAAACATCAAAAATGGCACTTTTTATTTCATAATATAAAGGGTATTAAACTAGAATATAGATAGCAGAAACATGTTAAAAAATACAACATCATATATATAGCTATTATTAACAGAAGTATGTTATGTTTTTTTCTTTAATTCTTAAAGCAATAATATGTTTTGTTTTTCTTATTGATTGAAAAACAAAGCCATTTTTAGTATGGTAAGGCACAGTTCAGCCTTATTTGTAAAACCAATCCTGGTAAGCATAAATGTACATTAGCTTTAGTAAATATATTTGATTCTCACTGAATATTTTGCAATGCATTTTTTATATTCCATAAGAAAACAATGCAATTCTCTTAAGGGAAACTAATGCACAAAGTTTCACGTGAACTTTCTCTTTTCATTTGAAAATTATGTCGGTAGGAAGATGTTAGAGAGTTTTGTTACTTGGGTTAAATTACAAAGCTGAAAAACTATTAGGTCTACAGTTTCTTGCACCTGCATTAAGTGAACCTTGTGTGACAAGCTGCAAACCATGTATGTTAACTTTAATAAAATTAACAAAGCAAAAATGCTATAATTTAAAAGTTGCCGCTAACAAAACACATTATTATAATTTAATTAATATGCAATAAAATATATTTAAGAAATGAAAAAAAGCTAAGATGCATTTTGTGGTCATGTTAAAGCATTTCAAAGCTAAAACCAGAGATGGTAAGAGCACATACATGGTTTTATGTTTGGAAAGCGGTTTTTTGCTCGGTTCCAAGGCAGATCGGCATCAGTTGAAGAAAGATCCTGAAGAAATTTTGGTAATTCCTGTGGAATGAAGTCATTGCACAGTTTACATTGATGTCAAAGGTAAACAAGAAATTCCACTTAGTAGAAGATCATTCTTTTTTCTAAACCCTTTTATATTTAAATTTAAAACTCTCCTCAGAATTGTAGAAACAAGGTATAATTAACCTTAATGAACTTACGTAAACTTTCACTGAAAATATCCTGAATAAAAGTGGTCTGTTGGGCTATTGCTCTCTAGTATAATTTCTTTATACTTTGGGAAGCTTTAAGATGTGGCAACCATATTAGTATCCCTTTCCCATATTTTCTTAGTGGTTTTATTATATATACATATAATATTATTTAATATTTTAATGTCTACTTAGGAGGGGAAAGGAGGCCAGTGATTTATTTTTTGTTTTTTCTCCTCAGGCAGTGTGATTTCATGCCTAGTAATTGGTACAACACTGGTCAGTTTGAGAAGATGCCAAAGGTCAATTCCTGCTTTCAGAAGGCATTGCTAAATCGAGAGTAGAATGCAAAGGTGCGATTAAGAATGATCAGACACAGATGAAGGGTCAAGGAGATCTATTATTGACATTTTGGTGAAAAATCATGATATCATCTATTCATCATTAAGAAAGTTGGTGCTAAAAAAGTATTCATTATTGTGTTGAGCTGAGATTTACATTTTCGAAATTTATAATTTTTCATTTTAGAAATGTCTCAACTTGCCAAATTCCTTAAAAGCTACTAAAATATTTGTTTTTACAATTCATTCAACATCATTATAAATTATTTATTTTAATTGAATAATTCTCCCTCCCACCTTATTTTATCTCAGAAAGAAAATCTGGACAGTCTTATGCAGGTGGGTAAGTGTTAGAGCATAGGGACAGTGTAAACACCTGAATTCTGGGGTGTTGGCATCAGAGGCTTAGGAAAAAAGAGAGGAATCCTATAGCCTCCATGTGTCACAGTTTTGGGAGAATATTTGAAAGAGACAAAGAACTATGTGGGAGAGGGGAGAAGAAAAGCGAATTGGAAATTACCTGAAAAGTGGTACTTCTGTAATTATTTCACATATAAATGTCCATTTATAGACTTAAATGACTCTGGCCTTGATAATCAATACACAATTACCAGGCTGACTGTTCGGATAGTAATGTGACACTTGATGGCCTCAACCGTCCTCCCTACTGTTAGCTCTTTCTTCTACTGTTTCCTCTTTTCAGTGGGATCACAGTTGGACCGTTTTGCATCCTTATGCTCTTGCATTTATTCCCTCTCTCTGGAATACCTTTTTCCCTTCATGTACTCATTGGATTTCTGTCCGAAATTCATCTCAAAGGTCACCTTTTTGTGAAGTCTTTTCTGACTGCTATCCTAACAGAGTTTATCCTCATTTCTTAATGAATATCTCTGTCATGATACAGTGCCTCTGTAATCTTAAATACATATCTGCAGTTATCATAACATGAACTTCTTTCTGGTAGGAATAATTGTCATAATAGCTAACACTTGTGCCAGCCACTATTCTTAGTATTACACATGTTCAATCATTTCAGTCTTCACAACTCAATGAGGTAGATGCTAACATGTTATAGATGAGGACAACAAAGCACAGAGAGTTTAAGTGATTTGCACAAGTTCACTTAGATATTAAATATGGAATTGATATATATCAAAGTGCCAAATACAATGCCTGTCATATGATAAGAGCTTATAAATATTTAAAGTAAAATATGTGAATATAACCTGAATTATAAGTTTTTTCAAATATATGCATCAAATATGCATTTGTTTATTAAAACATAATTTTGCTTTAACAAACTTAATACAGCATTAGGATAAAAACATTAAAACAAATCCCTTGCATATATATATATATATATAGATACATTTATATAACATATACACAAAACCTATATATTTATATAAAAATGCTCCAAGTTCTTAAAAACCATGATCTCCAAAAGAACTAAACTAGAAACTTTCTCAGTATAATATATGTGAAAAAGTTATTGCTAATAAAACTTTTCATCTACTCAGTCATGCATAATGTAATTATATTCGCTTCTATTCTAGTGAAATTACACTTTTGCTTCTGAAAAATTGAGAGTTCCTGCTGTGTAAATGCTAAAAAGAGTTTTATGGTACCACCGATTTTGTTAAGTCCAGACCAATATTACTTAAGAAGCATAACCAAAAAGCTGTAGGAAATACCATTAATCTTCTCACATTTTTTGTTATTATTCCCTGAGAGGCTGAAATATTATAATGCTGAATCATTCAAGCCAATTGTTCAATTCTTTGTTTCATAAGTTCACACACTATATGAATTTCATGAAAAAACAGTTTTGGTGACATTTAGAAATCTGTTTTATTTTCATAATACAGAATAATCATCTAAGTTAGGAAAGATGCTTACAAGTCTTAAAATAACTTGTGAATCTGATATCTACCTTTCATTTTAAAATAACTTCAATTTTATAGCTATATAAAATGCTAAAAGCAACAAAACTATTCTTAACTTTTAAATAGTTTTTAGGTGACAAGTTCTTTACTTACTTTCCATAACATGAGACAGCATTATTTTCATAGTAACTTAAAAATAGGCCTTATAAAACATGGACAGTCCTTATCTATTTTTTATTTTTGGACAGTTCTATAAATAACATTATTTGTATAATCTCTGGACACATCAACTTCTGCTCTCAGGTTCACCTATACCACAAACATAAACTAAGCTGGCAAATATAAATCGGAATTATTTAGTTTCTATATTTAAAATAATTACTTAAGTATAAACTGCATTTATGGTATAACCCAAGCCCCATACTCAAACAAAAACTAATGAATACAAGTGCTATAAATTAGCGTCTACTTCTGAATGAGAGAGCAGAGAAGAAACGAGGCTAGGATGCTATCCCCGGGAGGTCTGAAGAAGTGCACCTTTCCTGACACAGTAGGTGAATAATTCTGTTCAGGTTGCACCAGAGGCCTCCCAGTGTAACATTACTATCCAAACAATCAACCTGGTAATTGGGTATTGATTATCAAGGCCAGAGTCCTTCATGGCCTTGCATGCTTAAAGTGGACATGAAATGTGACACATGAAACGACCAGAGGTCTGGCAATGTTGTGACAACTGTTAGTAACATACCGAAAATTCTTCTTGAAACTTTAGGTTGTTGTTTGTGCAAAGCTCTTCAACGTGTTGTAGGAAGGATTTCTTGCTGATCGGCCTCCAAGCAAGAAAAGGTATAAAATGGAGTCACATTAGGTTGTGTTCTTTCACTTTAGTGTGGCACTGGTTAGCAAGTTAAAGAACAGCAGACATTTCAAACCCCATAAACCACCCAACTCCATAAAGTCACTCTGTCATACTTACGAAATTAACTTTTCTCCTTTAAGTGCACTTTCTTTGTATTCATGGTTCAAAATTCCTTCTATTTTTAAGTGACTTTAAGTGAATGATTTAACATTTTAATGAAGAAAGTTTTTCAAGTAAATGTAGGGGCATAAAGTTATCATTGAATCCTCAAGCACATAATACCTCTTTGTCATACAGAAAACATTTTATACATTACAAGGTTTTAGAAGATATAAAATATTGCAGTGACCTCATTCTCATAATGACATGGCTTTTAAACCCCAAGGAGTTTAAATATCCCCGTATTACTTCCCAAGCTAAAATACAGACATGCAGACTTCACCCCAGAGAGAGAGAAAGCATTTCTCCAGTTACCATGCAATTAGTCATGCTTTTATGATTTATATCCAGCCTGGAGGTTTTTCTAACAAACATACAAGAAAGGAACCATACATTATGATTCATCAAATCAGAGAGTCTAAAGTTGATATGCAAAAAGAAGAAAAGATATTTGATAAACTTACTTGATGGATTTTCTATAACTAAGTAACCTGCAACAGAGATTGTGTTAAATGCGTTATGAGTTGAGGGCATGGCTCTTTCTAAAAGAGTTCTAGATTAAAATCAGAAAAATATAAACCAGTTATGTATAATGTGGAATGCTTTTAACTGACATGTGATCATTATTTAATATTCTATTTCATTTTTAAATGGTATATATTATTTGGACCCAAATATAGACAAATGATAATTTAGCTTCTCTCTCAATCTAAGAAGGAACTTTTCTATATTGCTTGGTATTTGGGGCACTACATTAAAATGGGTCACTTTTTAATATATTGCATAGTATTTAGTGGTATAAGAAAGTTAATAGGCATTTAAAAAATATTTTCTTTGTCCATAGAGAATGCTGAACCAGGAAGAATGGGTCATTGAAAAATGACATCATATTGTCTAAGGCTTGTTTCATGAATGAGTTTTGATGAACATATAATCATAACAAAAATCACAATCATTTCAGTTATTTTAAACATATCTTTTGTGACAGTTCATTGGTCAAGTTATTTATACTCTGAAAAAATTGAAATTATTTCTAGCAGCTAAATAGACAATGTAACACACAAATTCAGAAATGGGCACATCTTCAGTATCAAGTTTGTCATGCACAACAAATTAGCACTGCAAAAACACAAAGGCCACAAAGTATAATGAAATAAAGTAAAACATATAACATAGTTTTAATTTTTAAATATTATTGGGGATAATTTTACTGTATTCCTTCAATAAAGAATCTTTATAAGAGGATGCTATGTGAAGTAAAGGATGAATGGAAGAAAATAGTTAGATTGAAAAACATGGCATAACGAATATTATGAAGATGGTCATAAAGGGGTGTGTTCAATGAAAAAAACATGAGTCAAAAAGAAGTATATTTCATTCTAATACAGGGATTGGTGAAAAGTACTGGGGTGGTGGAGCAAGTGTTATCAAGAAGAAGGATAGAATCTTGGTTAATACTGTAGGTGTCCTCAAGCAGAAGGAAACCTCCCCCAGCTTCTCAGGCTGTAACCTGGCAGAGCATCCCATTATCAAACATGGCGTGACAGTGATAAAGTAGCAATGTTTGAGCAAAGTCTTGGTGGATGAGCTTGTGGGCTTTCCACACACCCTCCAGTGATTCTAAGAAGGCAACAGAGAAATTCTGACTCCAAATGGATATGGAGATGGCTGAATGGGCTATTATATCAGAAGAATCCTTGGTTTGGAGACAGGAAGACAAAATCTGAAATAGAGGCCTTGGAAATCCTTCAGACATGGCAACGGTAGGAATTGCGGAAACAATTGGAAATAACTACCCCTTAGCAAAGACCATCAAGAAAAAAAGACACTGTGGCCTAAACCCACACTACCCAAGACCCTTTAGATGCCTGATGCCTGAATGCTCCCATGCCATGATGTTCCTCAGAAATAGGAATGGAAAGGGAATTAGATGGGGCAAATCCTAATTAACTGAGCTTCAGATAGAAATAAATGAGATACTTGAATTATCAAATCTATTTCCCTGTTACCAAACAAATGAAAATTCTTGAGTTGCATGGAGATCATTTTTATAGCCACAAGGAACAATCACAGTTTGTGATTGGTGAGATTCAAACAAACTACATCTGATTTAATTACAAGCTCATGGTCCATTTATTTAAGGACAATCAGACTGAACAGATTCTCTCTTTTCTCAGAAGATCCAGGATTGCTTGAGGATCCAGGTTAGACTGGTAAAATATTTTTACTGGAATCTGAAATAGAGCTAGTTTCTGGTCAGCCATCAATAAATCAATTGAAGAATAAGTTATGTTTAAGACATTCCCAAAAGATGTTAAACATGAATAATCATATGAAAATATAAATAAGCAAGAAAGAGCTAAAGCAACACATTGTTATTCATATTTTTATTCTTTTTCATTAATGATATCTATTCTCATTTAGAAATTATAATTAAACAATTTTTTCTTTCAAGTAAGTTGTTTTCAGTGAATAATACTACAGAAAGTTTATTTATAATAATTCTTATTATTTTTATGAAATATTTCTCTAAAAATACTAATTTTAAAACATAACTGGCTAAATATTGGACTTGAATTAATATTTGTGAGGCTTCAAATACCTGCTCCAGTTACATTATCTTGAGCAAGTTACTTTGATCTTTCTGTGCCTCACTTTCTTAATTTGTAAAGTGGGATAAAATTATATAAATCATGCCCCAGCTGGTTTGGCTCAGCTTGCGAACTGAAAGGTCCCAGGTTCGATTCTGGTCAAGAGCACATGCCCGGGAGTAGACACGATCCCCAGTAAGGGGCTTGCAGGAGGTAGCCGATCAATGATTCTCTCTCATCATTGGTGTTTCTATCTCTCTCACCCTCTTCCTCTCTGAAATCAATAAAAAATATTTAAAAATTATATAAATCAAGTTCATATATGTAAAATATTCAGAAAAAGTCCCTGGTTTTGGTAAGCAATACATAAATATTAGTTACTGTCCTTAGTACTATAGTTACTTTTTCTAGTTTATTTTGTATAACTCAAGTTCCTCTTACTCATTGTTTCTATGACTTATGATATAGAGAATATTTTTAGTTTCTACAAGAATATTGTCTTAAATATACTCAAATATGGGTAAACTAGATTGTGCTGGATTAAGCAGCAAGATTTCCTATTTTATTTTTCCTAGTCAAGGTTTCTGCATAAAGAATGGTCACAGATATCTAGATTCCAATCCAAGTCTGATTTTCCAGTTCTCAATGCAAGATCCTAAGTGAATTTCAGTTTTCATGTAATCATGTGAAAGCATTTCTAATCATGCTCACATTTTTCACATTATTCCTTATATTTCCCCTTCAGACACTCTGCTTGAACTCCAGATATTCTCTTAGAATTCCTCCCTCTCATTTTGTTTCATTCCAGGTGTTTTCTCACAACCAGATTCTACTGATTTCTGAATATTGATTCATATGATAATTTCTCCCTGGAATTTTTTCTCTTTTATTACAGAGAAAATAATATCTTCCTTCTTAGGACAAATCACCTTCTACCTTGTATTACGGCTATTTAATTACATGTATTAAGGACACTGCACTAAGGTCCATGTATTTTTGAAGGCAAGGTCCGGAGTAACACTTGATTTACCACAAGTCCCTCATACTTTATTCATAGTAGACAATGAGTAAATCATTGTTAAGTATACAATGTGGATGAATTCAGACCAAGATACACAGTAAGCTAAATACAAGTGCTCTGATTACCATGAGAGTATTGGAATTAAATCAATTTTCACTAAAATATTAAGCAATTGAGAATTCTCAGAAGGACCTAACTCAAAGCTTTGGATAATTATGATCACTCTACTTATCAGCAAACAGTATAGAGTATAAACAAAGGTCAGATCCTGCCATCTAACACTAGACATTAACAGGTGCTAGATACTTTTGTTAGGAAATTAGATATAGGAACAAAAAAAAATCACTCTTGCCTACTTAAGTAATAAAAAATAGGTCTTAAAAAGGAAGTAGGGCCTGTTTCGGCTTTATTTTCTTTTGTATCACTCTAAACCCAATCACTTTCTGCAATCTGTCCTTCACATTTGGATTTATATAATGTAAGAAACAAAGCTTTTAATTCTTATGTAATTGTCTAATTCTTATGTAATTGTCCAGTCTAGGCTTATGTTACAATTCCATTTGCAATAAAATTTTCAGGCCAGCCTGGCAGGTCCCCGGACCCGTTTGCTTCCCCCTGGACTTCGGCATGATCGGCCAGAAGATGCTCTACTCCTTCTCCCAGAGGCCCGTGAGAAGAGCGGGGATGCAGCAGCCAGCCCGGCCAAGAAGGCCCCGGCGGAGCAGGAAGTGCCCAGCACATGGCCAGTGGGTTTCAGTGAGAGATGGAAGCACCTCAGTGGAGAGTTCAGAAAACCATATTTTATAAAGCTAACAGTATTTGTTGCAGAAGAAGACATTACACTGTTTGTCCACCCCCACACCAAGTCTTCACATGCACCCAAATGTGTGACATAAGAGACGTGAAGGTTGTCATCCTGGGACAGGATCCCTATCATAGACCCACGGGCTCTGCTTTAGTGTTCAAAGACCTGTTCCACCTCCGCCCAGTTTGGAAAACATGTATAAAGAGCTGTCTGCAGACACTGATGGTTATGTTCCTCCCGGTCATGGAGGTTTATCTGGGTGGACCAAGCAAGGTGTCTCCTACTCACTGCTGTCCTCACAGTCAGAGCACATCAGGCCAATTCTCATAAAGAGAAAGGTTGGGAACAATTTACCGATGCGGTTGTGTCCTGGCTCAATGGGAAGTCGAATGGCCTTGTCTTCTTGCTCTGGGGTTCCTATACTCAGAAGGGCAGTGCCATCTAGGAAGCGCCACCACCTGTTGCAGACTGCCCGCCCCTGCCCGCTGTCAGTGTACAGAGGGTTCTTTGGATGCAAACATTTCTCTAAAACCAACTAGCTGCTGCAGAAGTCTGGCAAGGAGCCCGTCACCTGGAAGGATCTGTGACCCTGAACTGGGAGGTGGCGGGGAGGAGGGGGGATGCCTCTGGGCAGTTTCTAGAAGATCCTATTGAAGTATTTGTCAGTGACAAGTTGAATTTAAAAAAAGTAATTTCCCTAGTGATTCTTAAGTACTCTGCACATGGGGGTGAAAGTTTCGGTGAAGCAGCCATGAGCCAGGCTGCCCAGGAGTAGGAGCTTTATCCAGTAAAGACTGTACCCTGTGACCAAATGTCTGTGACTTTGGAACCTGACTTTGGCCTAGGCCTAGATTCTAGGCCCTAGAACAGTGATGGAGAACCTTTTGAGCTCGGCGTGTCAGCATTTTGAAAAACCCTAACTTAACTCTGGTGCCGTGTAAATTTTTTGATATTTGCAACCATAGTAAAACAAAGACTTATATTTTTTGATATTTATTTTATATATTTAAATGCCATTTAACAAAGAAAAATCAACCAAAAAAATGAGTTCGCGTGTCACCTCTGACACGCGTGTCATAGGTTTGCCATCACTGCCCTAGAATATGGTCTTGGAAGGGAGAGGAGGTCAAATTCTCTAGACTCTCCTCCTCTCTGTTTCCTTTATGGTTAAAAATTGGGAGAGAAGCACCTTTTTGGTGTATGTCAGCTGCTACATGTTTTTGCCCGTAGGTTAAACTTAACTTCTAAGGCATTGGGTGTTTTTCTTTAGAAAGGGCCCCTTTGCACATCCTGGTGTTCCAGTCTGGACCAGCTCCACTGCCCCTTTGCTCCTTTACAGAGCCCTCATGCCCCTCCTGGAAGGAACTAGGATTTTTTGGCAGGTCCCATAAATTAGAGATCAGTTTTCTTACAGTAGCAGAGGTTCTTAAGGAACAATCCTTGGTGTGAGCCTTCAGCTTGGCAAAGGCCATGAGAAGTAGGCTGGGTCTTATTCCCACTGTTGTCTGGGTGTTTCTAGGAATAAGCAGTGGAAGTTGAAGAGAAAGGAAGAGAAAAGGGGATTTGTTTAAGAGATGAAATATTTTTCTGCCAGATGTATCCCGAATTGGGTTTTGAAGGCTGTTTTTTTATGGACAAATCACTTTGGGACACATTTTTCTAGAAAACTGGCAAATTTTGATCTTTTAAAAACTACTTATGAAGATGCATGTATTTTTTTAATCCTTTTTTAAAGATGCCATCTTTGTTAGGTCTGCCCCTCCCCTCTAGATCCTGTTAAACATGCTGTTCTGCTGTTAGCTGGGTTCAAAGTTAAACCTACCAGAGTTTGGAAATGAAAGGTTGTTGAAGTTAAAAAGAAATATCCAAGTACCTCTCTGGATAGCTTAAATTTATGCCAAAATGGGCATGAATTACCTATTTCAAATAAAAATTAGATGTTTTCCTTGTTGTTGTCTGTGGTATTCAGATAATAGTCCCCTATTTTATGGGTATATTTTGCCCTTAAGTATTGGCTATGGTCTACATTTTATTTTTCTTTTAAGTTTTAAAATTTTATTTTTTTAAATAAGATAAACTATTAATCTGGACAATGAATGTGGAAAATTAGAAAAGAAGGTGGGACATAATAAGAGGAAAATGAATTAACTTATCACTGATTTGGTAATTAAATTCCTTTAGGAAAAAATGTTTGGTTAGATACAAATAAAAATTTACCGAAATTGATGTACATGAGAGTTAATGTTATTTCAGGAGAGCTATTTTCAAAACAAGTGCTCCGTGGCGACCTTCCAAGAAACTCATACAGAACACTTCTTTTTATTAACATTTTTTAAAACTTCTAAAATTCTTAAATGGAGAGTATTTTACTGGTATGGTACTCTTGTTTTATTCACTTACTATATTGGGTGTCCCAAAAAAAGTAGATACCACTTTGAATAATTATAAAGGCAGTGTTTATTAAAAAAATCTCATTTTCAAAGTTAAGCAATCAGCTGTTAAAATGTGTGTACATTTTTGGTGAGTGTCTGTATTTAAAGTTATTGTCAAGTCATATTCAGCTTCTTAGTATACAGATCAGTTGGGTAACTGCCCAGATCTCAATAAGATAACCAACCATGTTCCAATATAAAAGGCTAAACAGTGTTATTACATGAATCTTAGCTGTCTTAATTTCTATGGCCTTTTGCTGAAAAGAGTATTATTTCATGTCTGGGCTCATTTTTTAAAAGTCTATCAAAAACTTAAATTCCACTCAGATTACTCTTGATAGTCCAGAGAGGAGCCATTTATTTATGTTGGCAGTGGTGATTGAAGACCTTATTGTCACAGAGACTCGGCTTTCCCTCAAGGTCAATGAGTTGAAATCTATAGGGAATTAAAATATAGTCCAAATAGAAAGCCATAGATGGTAGCATATAGATGAGCAGCTTAAATGAGCATTACCAGTAGCATAGGACAAATTAGGAAACTTTGTGTTTTCTACTAACTAGTTAAGTTAGGCAAAAAAGAAAAGAACCTCAAAGTCTATTGCCTTGATATAAAGATATGAAATTTGCACACACTGATATGTACTTCATATTAAAATAAAAATTTGTGAACAATCCTATCTCTCTGGTAAAATGTATTAATTAATCTTTCCAAGTTTTGCAAAATGGTGAGTGTGAGTTTTTAATTGCTCGGGCACTTACATCTACTTCTAAATGATATTCTATTACTTATCCAAAACACTACAATGCTGTCAAAGGTGTCTTAGTTTTGTTCTTCCTGTTGTTTTTATTTGTCCCACTTAAGTAGCTTCCTTTCAGATCATTCCTCATTTTTCATAAAATCATCAATAACTTTTCTGTGGTCTTCAATTTAAATTAAGATATTATCCTAACCAGTGGCTGGTACTATATAGCTGATGCTAAAACTTCATTTTATAAGGTAAATATACAACCCAAGTAAGTCAGTAATGTAATGTTTTTCTTATTTAACTAGAAAAACAATCAATTAGTAAGTGATATCCAAGTACTCTCCCAATGTGTCTCCTTATATCTGTAAGGACAAACAGGTTGAAAAGGGACTCAGCCATTGGAAGGGCAGCTCTTTGGAGGCTGCCTTCCTTTTGTCATCACAGTATTTCCAGTGCCTAGAACAGGGCCGTGCACTTGATAGATGCCCAATTGTCACTTATTTTATTCAAGCAAAGTGAAACGGACTTTTAGATAGCTAGGGGAAAGCAATGTTCTTGCTGATGTCAAAGAGCTGAAATAAGATCCCCAGGGTGCAGGAGTTATATTTTCCTCATTACTAAGCCTCTCCACATTAGCACATTTGAAAACAAATTCTTGACAGTTGGTGTATTTTGTCAACCATGTATTCTAAATTAAAACCATGCGCATAAGCTTAGCTACCCCAGGGACAATAGGGCTGAAGCGGTAGATAGAGAGGATGAAGAGCCTGCTGACAGCTGTGTGAAAAGATGGGCAAAGTTCTCAGTGAGGACTTAATGAAGAGGAGGCTGGTGACATAACACCATCGAAAAGGAAGTCCTTGCAGCCTGAACTATTAGCTATGGAGGCAGATAAGCACTGAAGTTCCTCTGGAAGGAGTTAGGAGGCAACCTCAGAAAACTAAATTTGGAAGAAGATCACATCTACTTTAACAAATAGAATTTGTATAGAGGTGTTCTATAAAGATTTTCATTAACCCAAACTATTATGTTTAGTTCTGACTGAGCAGGAAACTATGCAGGACACTAGGAGAGAAAAATAATTGGTGAAAGAGGAGAGACAGTGAGGATTCTATGAAAAGGGGAGCATTTTTCTCTGAGGTACTAATGGCATAAAGCAAAAGGATTATGTTTAATGATGACGAAGAAAGACATTCAGCAGAATCGCTCAAACAGAAAACTTGCGTGTCTGGAATGCTGAGAGGTCAGCTTTGAGTGCTGGTTAGAGATGGATCTTTTATGTGTGACATGATCACTTAAATCTTTAGCTCAAGAGTGTCTTACTTTGACAAATGTTTGAATCTGATCAAGCAGGTCCTTTGAGGAAAAGGTATTTTCATAAAACGATTTTAATTCTGTAAATGGAAACTTGACAATTAGTTAATAAACAGTAAAACAAGATTAATTATGATTCCCAAATGCTAAATGTGACTAGAATAGAAATAGGCCTGGTCTCCTCTGTTTCAATCAGGCCAAGTACTATTCGTGGTCAATAAGAATGTTGGGAGCATTGGTCCCATCCAGCACTCTGGCTCACGGAGACTGATTCCTCTGTAGTAGATTTGAATTTTTGAAATCAAATGCATTTTCATTCTCTGCTTCCATTTATATATTTTGCAGGAATTAACTGATTATCTCTGAGGCATTCAATCAATTGCTGGGGTCCAGTCTAATGCTGACATTTTGCTTTCAGAATACAGTAACTTTTGTGCTAATATAAAAATGACATTTCTGAGCATCAGAGGAGTGCCTGAAAATAAGCACTCCAGTTGAGTGTCCAGTGGTCCGGACAAAATTAAAGATTCCATGAAATGTGCTACCCTGTGTGCCCCAGTGTCAGGGAGCAGGAAGTGGCAGCATCTTGGTCCTTACAGATTACCACCTGCAGCAGTTGAAATGAGCTTGTGTGGAGTGTAAACCCAGCCTCCACTTGTCAAATGGCAAATTCAGCCCTTGTGCCATGATTAAAATAGGACAAGAAGTATGTGAAGAAATCTAGGTGAACACTTGTTTTTCTATCAAAGCTAACACAACATGAGAACACAGCAAATTCTTAGGACATGCACATTATGAATCAATGTGCATTTTGATAAGATTAACTTTACCATATCAATAGCATGCAGTATTATAGAGGGCACGTTGTAAGTAGGAAGCGTGGGGGATGGCTTTGAGAAAAATAGCAGTTTAAGCAACAAAGCACTCAATAATATTTTAAAATACAGAGCACACCACCTGACAACATTAAAATAGTCACAGCAGAGCTCTGCATCACCACAGTAACTTACTGGATGACAAAAATCTCCTTGCGTCTAAAGAAAAATGAAGAGTATCTGGAAGTAAAGATCCATTAATTATTGAGTATACAAACACTGAATTACTTTTGATATTCTACTATAAGGACATGTGCATTAAATATTTTAAGTTTTATTCTACTTCAGCATATTTCTTATTCTGAATTCATATGCTGGTCAGACATTTCTTATTTGGATTCTCATATTTTTGCCATTGCTTATAAAACAGTTTAAAACATAAGTAAAATTAACAACCAGAATCTGCCAAAGAACTGATGGCAATTAAAATGCTGTTTTACTTAAAATTTCCTGTGTCAGTCAAATACTATGTATTCTTATGAAAGCCACAATCAAAATTGCACTACTAAAGATTTTCCAGTTTCTGCATATTTGAACTTATATTCAAATGCCATCATTCCTTTGTCCCATATCAAAAAATTCAAAAGGAGGAGTGCATTCCTTAGAATTGGTCCCTGATAGAAAATGCTGCTTGAAGAAGGAAACCATGAGCCCTTGTGTATTTGAGAGGGTTAATATTGATCTCATCTAGTATGCCTCAGAGTTAAATACACACTACACTACACACACACACACACACACACAGACACACACACACACACACAGGTGTATTTTGATATCTCAGAATCAAACAGACCTGGGCTATAACCATACCTGTCTTATTTACTAGATGTATGACCTTGAGCAGTTACTTAAAGTCTCTAAGTATCTTTTGTTTTTCATTTGTGAACCAAAAATAAGAGTACCTACTACAAAGACTGAAAGTTATTTGTGAACATGACATACAGAATTTAATACATAGTAATTGCTCATAAATAGTAGCAATTATTATGTTACCAATCCCTCTATGAAAGTAAATTAGGGTAATTTTAATTTTACAAATATTATAAATAACAATATAACAAAACAAAATGTATTTTGATTTATAGTTTATAAAGCACATTCATAGGAGTCTCAAATGGTAGGCTTCCTGAGGACATCTGTAAGTTGAACAAGAATTCAACACACAAACATCTAAAGTTATTGAAGAAGGAAAGATATTCTTAAACTAGAAATTCAACTGTTTGCTTTACTTTGTTGAGAAATTTAACTCCATTCATTATTACTGAATTTGGCCTTGAATCTTAATGTACCATTACATTCACTCAACTATAGTAGGCAAGATCATTAGTATGGGATGATACACAAAATTTCTGGGGGGAAAAATTGAGTCTAAGAAGAAATTGAGTGTCTGTCAGGTAAGAATATTAGAAAGATTGATTAATGTTATTCTGCTATTGTTTTCTGATTTAGTCACCATAGAAACCAAACTTCTGTAACTTAAGTGTGAAAAGGAGGTGAAAATAAGCCCTTTTAGAAAATAGAATCTTTACCTTGTGTTATTTAATTTTTTGTCATACATCTTTGGGAAGTTAGTCAGCGTTGCACTTAAATCAGTTTAAAAAATAATCCATGGGGCCAATCTCACTATCTTAAAGAGACAGGTCTCTGTTTTACCTGTGCAGGTATTGCTGACCTTGCCAATATTTTCACCTAGAAACTTTTCTCACTTCAATGAGTTAAGTGGTATGCTTTGAAGGAGTCACCACAAAATGTTATTTTGTTGATTTGTTTATCATATAACAAAACCAAAGGATCATTTGCTAATTTGGTAAATGTGTAACGGATAAGCCCAAAATATTAAATGTTCTTCCTAAAAATGTGGCTTGTGTTGTCAAAACGTAAAAATAAAATGTGCATAATGAAATGACATAATTATCATTCCACATAAGAATTTGAAATGTTATGTTGGTGTACCCTGACTGTTCTCATGGAGTTATGGTGTAGTAAATCTTTGAGTTTTATCCTCCTTCAAGAAGAAAAAGTATAAAGTGAGAGAATTCTTCAGATCTTTTATGAAACAAGGTAAAATATAAATTAAACAATAAGAATTTACATATATAACAATTATAGTATAAAGCTTAAAATGTACATCATAAAGAGATAGATAACATAAAATTCTATATGATAAAAGCATAATATGCAAATCAACCAAACAGCAGAATGATCGGTTGGTGGGGGGAGGGGCCAGCAAGCAGGCAGCACCAGGCCAGCCAAGGCACATGCTAGGGGGCAGATGGAGGGGACTGTGATCGGGGGGCAGCAGAGACCAGCAGCAGCGGAAGGGCAATCAGGGGAGGAGAGTCAGGGCCACCATCTGACACTGTCCCTTGATCAGCCCACCTGGTTGTGTCCTGCAGAAGGAGGCCAGACTGTGGCTTAGGCCCACTCCCAGTGGGAAGCAGGCCTAAGCCATCAGTCAGACATCCCCCGAGGGCTCCTGGACTGTGAGAGGGTGCAGGCCAGGCTAAGGGACCCCCTGAGTGCACGAATTTTCATGCACCGGGCCTCTAGTAGTTAAATAATTGTTAACTACAAAATCTTTCAAAGGATTTAGTACCAAGCATCACAATGCTTTTTTGTCAACTAGATAACTCCCTATAATTTAATATTTCAATGACTGATTAGATATTCTCTTTTATTATTTCTTTTATGGACATGTGGAGACATATAGCCATGAGGAAAATTGCAAGTCCAATTAGCATGAAGAAATTGAGCAGGTTCTATGGAAAAGAACATGCTTGAGCTTAAGTAAGAAAGAGCATATGGGTAGACTTAAAGGAAATTATCTAAGTGCTTTCTTGCAAATGACAAAGACATATGGCATAAATTACTCAACATTTTGGAAGCTAACTTAAGCTCCTTAATTCTTCACTTCTAGAACCTACTATCTGCCATCAGTCTCTGTGGCTTCAGCCTCATCAGACCTGCATGATTTTGAATAGGTTTAGCTTTTTCCAGAACTTAATCAGGGATCCTCCTCTAGTTACTATTTTTCTAGTCTTACTGTCTAATGTATTAGTGACTTTATTAACATGAAAAACTTCAACAAATAATAAAGCTAAAGATAGATCTCTGTAATGAAGAGTTAATAGCCAAACCACTAGGTGGCTATTTTAACACATTTCTATAATAAATCAAGCAAAGCATATTATTATGTGCCATTGGAATTACAAACAGAATGTTTTACAGTCATGAATACTGGAATCATATCAAACAAATGGGAAAGTAAAAAGCATGGACACTAAAACTTCCAAGTTTGTTATTACTAGGAGTAATATATACTAATTTTCTATGTGTAAAAGTAAATAAGACATTTAAAATATATTTGAAAGACACTCCTACATTCTTTTACAAATAAAGTGACATGTAAATAAATGTGAAAATCAGAAAAAAATAACCAGGAGTCAAGGCTAAATAAGGCAGTCCCTGAATTATAAACACTGAATAATAAACAATCTGTAAGTCCTCCCACCTTTTCTATTAACTGCTATAACAGTAATTGTTAAAAAATAAACAAACAAAAATACAACAACAAAAAAACAACCTTCTACCTTTTTATAACGGCTGTGTTCAGAAGTGGAGGAAGCTTCAAACTGTGCAAACATGTAGAGTTTAGGGGATCTGACCTTACCAAAGCCCAAAGTTTGCCTAGAAATGGTACCCTCCTTAATAAAGAATACGTTCTCTGATACTGACTGGCTTTACCCCCACACACACTTTATTATTTGATATCTATGAAAGACCTACTTCCTAAGGACTTTTGGAGTATTAATGAAAAATATTTTTTAAAAATTCTCTAAAAGTTGGTGCTTAGCAGTTCACATTTTAGTGTGAACAGGTTAAAACAACTACAATTAATTGCACTGAGAGACTTGAGTTTTATCACTTGCACACCTTGGGTGTAGAAGAAATAGACTGGGCCCCAGGCCTGTGGAGGAGGCAAAAAGCCTTGAGAAAAGAGTACAGAAAAGCACTTGCAAGAATACTACTGAACTTCAGTTGGCCCACAGAGACTAGACACTTCCTTTCACTATGAAGTATGACCCTTCAAGGACTGGGAGACACAGCTTCATACTAGTAATGCTCTATTGTTCCTATGATGTGGTTTCACTTTGGCAGGTTACCTGGGGAATCTATTGATCTTTTACACAGCATTTCTTAGATTGAAAACTATGCCTTGAGTAATATATAACCATCTTACACATAGTCTTTGGAGTAATATCCATTTCAGATGGGAATGGTCTGTATTAGAATATTAGCATAGATACATATCTGAATAGAAAGAAGTTTTCATATCCAACAAGCCTAATTTCCTTGTAATTGAGTGATAATACTAAATAATTTCCATTCTGTAGCATTTGGAAGGTGCCTGCTCATCAGGTGACACTTCTCTCTATAGCACATTTTAGGTATCTTAGACATGCTGGAAATATCCATGCAAAGTAGATCTATTAGGCAAAGGGCAAACTTTGTAAACAATAGCTATAAATGATTGATTCCTTAATAAGTTCCAGATCTTTGATGTCATATTTTCAGAGTTAATAATTTTTAAAAGTACAACTGAGTTGTTTTGTAACAATTGCCTTGTGTTTATTTAAGCATCACAAAATACTGACTCTTAAAAGAATCTAAACTTGTTAAGACAGCCTGATGATAGTTTTTATTGAGAATATGATAAATTATCTTAATAGACAAAAGTTTTCCAAATGTGCCAACATTCTAAATAATATGTAACAATTTTAAAAGAATTTAAAATTACCTATTCTTTAAAATTAAGCACTTTACTATTTCCAATACATATTATTGATACATATTTAGTACACACATATTTACTTTTCCTTCCAAAGGTACTTTTTGCTTTGCATTTAATTTTTAAATACTAAGAAATTTAAAAAATAAAGTTTCAATATACAATTTATAATTTTAATGTAATGTCATACTAAAATAAGGAGTTATAAAAAGGCTTTTATAAAAATAAACAATATCAAGTAATTACAAATTTAGTTATTTTAAACTTGTGATTAAAAATGTGAACACCTCCAGGAAATCTGATTTAAAAAATCTATCATGTGAAGTGAGTTGTTAAACATAACTTTAAAGGTTTAATGTGTAAAGATATTTGTCTCAGAAAAAAATTAAAAAGCTTGGTTGAAAGCACTGTAGTCGAGGTTCATATTGAACTCTAAGTATTAAGAAGATTAAGTGATTCTCCGAACATCAGTGAGAAGTGTGCAGAAGATGGAGGTCACCCTTTGAAAGAAGATCTCTGTGACCTGTATAAATAGGAGCCCCACAAACACTTCCAACAAGCATAGGTCAGAATAGGGTCATGGCTCCAGGCCCTCTGGACCACTGTTCGCCCAGAGGAGTGTGCTCACCGCGTTAATCTCTCGTCCTTCAGTTCCAGGTCTGCCACTGTGATTAGCTGGTCCAGCTTGAATTTAGTGTCAATAATTTCTGCATCTCGAGGAGAGTATGTGCCGCCTTCTTTCTGCTTCTGACGAATCCTAAAATCCATGCAGCAAAGTCCAAGAAGGGGATATCACAGAAAGCATTAGACATGAGTCAAATAATTTCTTCGCTGGGATCACTTCTCTGACTATACTGAAAATGTATAGCTACTCAGTATCTTTTCCAGTTTTAATTCCATAGCACCTATTTTTAATAAACATTTTTAACATGTTAATTTGCTGAAGTTTCAAAATTTAATGAGAATTAGTTGATCAAGGCCTGAGCCACTGGCATATTTAAAATATAGAGCAAATGAGACTGATTCTGTGAGCTTATATTCCCCCCCCCCTCCAATTGCCTAATAGATTTCTCCAAATAAAAAATATGCCAAAGTGAAAATAGCTCAATGATATCAGCACCACTGCTAAAAGACAATGCTCTGTTGTTTTAATTATTTTAAATATTTTATTTAAATCTGTCCATTATAAATTATTCAAAAATATATAGGAAGCCTGGCATCTTCTGCTATCATTTTATTGTTTCTGAGCTCTAAATCCACTCTTCTTTGCCCTGGTTTGTAATATTAGAGTTAGACGCGGTAACATTTCTCTTTTGCCTGCTGGCGAGATGTTAAGCTTTGTCAACAGAGTACATGGAGTGACCCTGCAAGGCTACAGGGATGGAAGACACTTCCCTTGGGGGTTCATGCTACAATATTTTTATTCATGTGGGAGCCCAGCAGCCCACTTGCATGAGCTCTGGCTGCCTCTTAAGTGCAGGCTCTTCCCACAGGTGAATGGTAACAAGTAGCTCAAGCTGAATATCCAGATATTCAGCAAGAGTTTGTTTCTACAGACCAATTCAGCCTGCCTACCCTCCAATAGCAATGGGTAGCTTCTAAAAAACAGCTCCAGCCCCTTCCCTCTGTCATATTTCTTTGCCCACCGATAGGCAATAGGCTGCATGTGCTTGTGGTAGCCACTCCTTGTTAGCCTTGGGCCTTTTCTGGTTCTTAGTTCCTTTATTGTCCTCTCTCCCTCATCCTGGAGAGGGCATCTGCTTTGCTGCACTGACTAGTTCTGGACCCCTTAGATTCTTTACCTTTTAGTAGTTATGTATTTCTACTAGTTAACAGTTCTTTTTATTAGATATTTCCCATTCAGGTCACTGTTGTGGCTTGTCTCCCTATTGGACTGTGACAGAATAATGCTCACAAAGCATAGTAGGCATGTGAGCACAAATAATTCTTACCTTGCAAATGCAAAAATAGCTGTTCCAAGAAGAATGATTGAAAGGATACACAAAGTGACTGAAAGAATAATCTCCACAGTTCTTTCTGAAAGTCCTTCACCTGAAGAGGACCAAGTATAACATTATCATTAGTTGTTGTTGTTGTTGTTGTTGTTGTTGTTGTTGTTGTTGTTATTATTATTATTATGTAATACTATCTTGGATCTCAAAACACTGAAAAATATTTTCTTAGACTATTGCTCAAGAATACTAATAGCATTTACAAATTTGTTTGTTCATCTTATTCTCCTAAATCTTAAAACTTTGGGACTCAATCTTTGGACTTCTTCATTTTTTTTAATCTAAACTCACTCCCTTGGTGAGCCTACCCAACCTCATGGCTTTAATCTTCATCTATATGATGTTGACTATTAATTGTTACCTACTGAACTTACTTGTATAACCAACTGCCTCCTGGAAGTGTAATTAAAATAAAATAAATCAAAATTTCCAAAGCGAATCTCCTATACTTCCCTTATCTCAGGTGCATCCTTCCACCTCTAGTTGATGGCAACTTCACTGTTCCAGTTGCTCAGGCCCAAAACCTTGCAGTCATACTTGACTCTCTCTTAGAAGAAATCCAAAATCTTTGAGGAAATCCTGTTAACTTTATCTTCAAGTTATATACTCTTTTCATTAAAAGAAACTAGAAAACTTGAATGGTAATTCCAAAGTGGTAGTAGGGAACAAAAGGAATTCACATATCTTATGGGGCAAGAACGCTAAGAAGCTTCAAAGA
>NW_005871057.1:4442398-4444017 GCF_000147115.1 Myotis lucifugus | reverse complement strand
ATAAATAGAAACTGAAATTGATTGAAATAGAGTCAACATATAAAAAATCCACACATTCTAATATTATGAAATTAATAAACTATGGGAGGAATAATAAAATTAGATACACAATATTACATTTCTAATGAAAAAAGTGATTCAGGTAACAATCATAAATGCTTTTCTAAATGATGAGGAGTAAGGTTGATAGGAAATTGGATATTTATAGAATCAAAAATAATACCCCACAGATTATTTTCTGGTTCTAATAAAGGAAAAAACTACTTTCTAATAAAGGAATATGCTGTCACTACTACTAAACTTGCTGATCAATTTAAGTTCATTGAAAATGTGGCAACAAGATATTATACACCTTCTGATGTGAGGTATTTTGATATAGGCAGCAACACTTTTAACATATCCCTGCCAAAATCATTAATTGTGAATATTCAAATCTTTATATCTCATTTCTAATTTATAAGAAAGTACTGAAAGGAGGAAAACATTAATGCTACCAAGCAAAAGTAATCTGGAAAATGCAGAATATGGAACCTTCTGCAGAACAACTCATCTGATTGCTTTAATGAGTCTATATCATAGGGGGGAAAAGAAGGGAAAGAGAAGTTTCTTCTAGATTAAAAGAGATTAAGAGATCAGACAATCAAAGATAATGTGTGACCTGTTTATTTTGATCCTGATTCAATCAAGCTAAAAAGAAAAATACCAAAAGATGATTTGAAAATGTATGTGGTATTATATAGTATCAAGGATTTATTGTTAATTTATTTTACTGTGACAATATAATATACTAGAAGCCCAGTGTGCGAAATTGTGCAGTGCTGCCCACCCTGGTGCTCCCTGCTGTGCTTGCAGCCCCACCCACCTGTGCACCTCGCCCTCAGCCCCACCCGCCCACCTGCCAGCCGCCAGCCTTGCTGCAATTGGGGCCTGTGGTAATGCCACGTGAGCTACGAGCCCCGCCCTGCCCCACCACTGCAGCGGCTCTCGGGCCAGGGGGAGGGACCAAGAGGTGCTCCATGCACCTCCTGGTGAATCCAGTCATTGGTTGTTATGGCGTGATGTCATTATGCCATAGGCCTTTTATAATACAGATATATACTCATTAGAGAAACATAGTTATTTCAGGGTTCCTTCTACGATTTACTTTAAAATGCTTCATAAATAAAAGAATGAATGCATAAATAAAACAGTATGGCAAAATGTTTAAAATTATTCAACTTAATTAGTAGGATTTTGGGGGGTTCATTATAATCTTCAAAACTTTTGTGTATGCTCTACTCATTTCTCACTATCTCTGCTGCTAGCATCCTGATCCAGGCTACCATCCTGTTTTATGTGCATTATTGTATGGACTAGAGGCCCAGTGCATGAAATTTGTGCACTGTGAGGGGGTGTCCCTCAGCCCAGCCTGCACCCTCTCCAATCTGGGACCCCTCGGGGGATGTCTGACTGCCGGTTTAGGCCCGATCCCACAGGACTTCCAATGGACTATTTGACCTGGTCCCTCATTAACTCTCTGGTTCCCTGACTTCTCCTCCAACCTGCAGTCGGACATCCCTCTCACAATCTGGAACTGCTCACAATCTCACCTACACATGACTGCCTGATTGCCCCTAACT
>NW_005871057.1:4336544-4440663 GCF_000147115.1 Myotis lucifugus | reverse complement strand
ACCTCCTATGAATGTATAGGTGCCTCCAAAATTCATATGTTGAAGCCATAAGCCTGAGGGTAAATACATTTAGAGTAAGGAAGTGATTAAGTTTAAATGAGGTCATAAAACATAAGAGTTGGGCCTAATCTGATAGGCCCAATAGGATTAGTATCCTTATAAGAAGAGATATCAGAAAGCTGGCTTTCTCCCTCTGGACACACACACACACACACACACACACACACACACGGAGGAACAGGCATGTGACGTTAGTGAGGAGGCCTTCTACAAGTCAGAATGAGAATCCTCACCAGATACTAATTGACTGCAACCTGGATCTTGCATTTCTAGCCTCCAGAACTGTGGGAAAATAAATTTTTGTTGTTTAAGCCACCCAGTCTATGGTCTTTTGTTAAGGCAGCCCAAGCAAACTATGGTACCACCATTTACAACTGAAAGATATAACTAGCTCACTTCCTGCCTCCTCTCTTCTATAGCCTCTGCACACTGTTCTACTCTTTCTTTTCTCCATGGCCCTCATCACCCTTTAATTTACATTATAATTCATTTATTTATTATCCTTATTGTTTATTATCTGTCCAGAATGTAAACTCTCTGAGGACAGGGGACTTTATTTTATTCAAAACTGCTTTTCAAGTTCTGAAAATAGTACCAGGCACATAATAAATGCTCAATGAATATTTGTTAAATTTACAAAAGAATACAAATATTGAAATAGATTTTTTTTTCGGGTTAGAGATCAGTCATTGAAACAAATAAGAATGTACAACTTATTAATCATTTATTTTAGACAACTACTAAAATTATAATCAATTTTAATTTATAATTTTACTGTGAAAAAGTATTAGAGTTGAGTGACAAAATAGGCTATTTGTAAAATATGCAGGACTTAATGTTCTATATTTTTTCCCTGGATTGATGCTTATGAAATGTTAAAATATAAAAGGGTTCCTACGGAGATTCTGTATGGTAGGTTTAAATGAACACTGGACATTAAAGAGTTATCAGAAGTTTTATGGTTTTTTAGAATCACCAGCACAATTTAGAAGACACTAAAGCAGCATGTAGCTCCTAAAGTATTTTAGATACACCTTTCTTTATACATAAAAATGTGAACGATTTGTTTGATTGAATTTTCACATGCTGACTCTTAATTGGATATGCTTGGGAAAGGAAACGTGAAGATGAATGAAGAATCTTTATCAGGTAATATTGAATCACTGGACTTTAGAACTCAGTGGGGATAAAAATGATTTCATAGACCACATTTTTTTTCCCAGATTAGATTACTATTTCAAAGCACTAGCCAAGTGAAGTGAGGAAATGACATATCATGTATTAATAAACAATGTGTAATCCTTTGGGCACATGTATTACAAAAGTACCATTAGGAAAGGACAAAATGTGCCATGACTGTGAGAACAAATTCTGATTCATTGCTATGCATGTACCCACAAAGCATGACCAATAAGAATGAAGGCACTTCTATAAATCTTTTCACAGAAAATGGAATTATTTTACCTAAAAATATAAACATGAATCTGTTTGTAATAAATATAAGTCATTTCCTCACTAGACTTAAAATTCTATAAAGGTCAAATTAATTATGTTGTATTTGCAGAATAAAACATGCCATTATAATTAAGCAAGTCATAATTATGAAATACTAATTAAGGTTCTCATCAGTATCATATGAGATTCAATGTAATTATCATCATTGAATCTCAGTATATGGATCTGCTTAAGCCAATTTTGTATCTCTAAGAAGCTTAAGTTAAATTGGTTATAAAGCTTATCAGCTTTATAATGTCTGGCTTTGGACATAGGAACATGTTACATGATCTCATTAATATTATTATTAAACTTCAAAGTAAACAAGTTCAAGTTCTTTTAACCAAAATTAAATATAAGGAATACTTCTTTGGCTTAGTCATCCTGGATATTCTAATACCACACAAAAATTTATGAAAAGCCACTCAATTTCATAATTTAAGAAATGTGAATTAAAATAATTTAGGCCAGTGGTCGGCAAACTCATTAGTCAACAGAGCCAAATATCAACAGTACAACGATTGAAATTTCTTTTGAGAGCCAAATTTTTTAAACTTAAAACATATAGGTAGGTACATTGTTATTAACTTAATTAGGGTACTCCTAAGGCTTAGGAAGAGCCACACTTAAGGGGCCAAAGAGCCGCATGTGGTTCATGAGCCGCAGTTTGCCGATCACGGATCTAGGCAAATGTTATTCTCATACATCAGAATGACAAAATATTAAAAGTGGTGCCGAAATCGGTTTGGCTCAGTGGATAGAGCGTCGGCCTGCGGACTGAGAGGTCCCAGGTTCGATTCCGGTCAGGGGCATGTACCTGGGTTGCGGGCACATTCCCGGTGGGGGATGTGCAGGAGGCAGCTGATCGATGTTTCTCTCTCATCGATGTTTCTAACTCTCTATCTCTCTCCCTTCCTCTCTGTAAAAAATCAATAAAATATATTTAAAAAAAAAAAAAAATAAAAGTGGTTTCTAGAATGTAGGAAGAGTCTCACTTATTCATTGCTTTTTAAAAAAAGGAATTACTGTATCTTTATGTGTAAGAATAAAGCATTCTCATGTGTGAATGTTAACTTCAAAAGCTAAGACAAGAAGATGAAAAGAGAACAGCTAGAAATCATTTAAAATGTTGAGAAGAGAAAATGGTACAGCAAGAATAGGAAGTCTGTGAGAGCAGAAACATCACCAATAGTAATGAAACTGAAAACTCCTGGGGCACTTAACGATTTTCAGGCAACGTGGTAACAGTGATTACAAGCAGAGCACTGACTGGAGTCACACTGCCTGGGTCTAAAAGCTGGTGCTGTGACTTCCTAGCTCAATAGTCTTAGGCAAGTTTCTTAAAGAGCCAGTTTCATACTTTTTACCAATAAATAGTCAATATCTATTTGTCGGAGACCATGTTATAGGGTTGTGAAGAATACAGTAGGTCATATATAAAAACAATAAGACAAATCTTGATACATAAATAATGCTTAGTATTTTTATTAATAAACATTTATCACATTCATTCATTTATTCATCAGATTTACTTTCCCAGTTATTTTGTGAGATGAGTATTATTATTCTCATTTTGGAAATGAGATTTCAGAAGTTACTTTTTTAAGTAATTAACCCGTCACATAAATTCGATATATGCCACAAGTGCCTGAAATATGCCTGACTAGCCACAAAGTTATGATTCACCCCCACATTACCACTATCTCTTTAATGTAATAAAAATCTCCCCTATATCTCTGGTGTTTTGGGGAAAGTGATTCTTTTTCTGCAAAAATACATAGAGACCCTGTTTCTCAGTGAGCATATTGGAACTTTTCAATGTTAGCTTAGTAATTAAAGGAGAGGTGTTATGACAGAAGAAGTCACATGGTGCCTTTGCCATGGGGTTTAAGGTTTCATCTTATTCAGCTTTAATGAAGCCTTGTAAGGTGCAGAAAGGAGTGTGTGGTTTTCAAATCACAGAAACTCTCTATAATTAAACCTTGCAATCAAAACATTGCCTACCAGCAGTTTCCATAAACTGATGTGCCTATAGAGGATTTCCAAAAAGGGTTTAAGAGGAGTTCTTGTAAATTTTGTTAATAAAAATGCTAATGCTTAATCCTGAGTGAAAAAAAATCAAATAAATTATAAGAATTTTTTCAAGATTAAAATAATGGTGCATGTTATTTCCCATGTTTATTCATCCAGGCCATAATGATTTCCCTAGCAAATTCCTCTTAGACCCACTCATCCTTATCCAGCCAAGCTCTGCCTGATTCTTCTCACTTGCACTATTGTTAGCCTCTTTCACTAAAAAACTTTAGTCTATCAGTCTATGGTGATTCTTTTGTTCATGATTTTAACTTCTGAATGATAATGTTTCTGAGAGTCACAACCACTATCAAAATGGCCTGCCTTGGAATAATATGCCCTGAACAAACTTAGAAACACAGCCTTACAAAGGCTCTTAAATCCTGAAGATTTTACTGATAGACAATGCAGCTCAGAACTCACTGTCTGTGATTTGTGAAATGCCAGTGAATGAACATATATCTACTGGTGGTTTGATGACCTAAATGGGACCTATATTTATTTCACTAAAGTCTGGGATCACCGACATGCATGTCTTTAGTAGGCTTGTTGAGAATGGTAAGAGTCACTAGCCCATTGCAAATGCTATTATGTATCTCGATACATGACATATTTGAGAGAAAAAGGGACTCGAACATCTTTTGTAACCTTATGGTGACATTAAGGATATTATATTAATGCATTTTATTATTTGCTTGCCTCCAATATGACAACCATTTTTGCCATTGACTATTGTAGAAATGTTCAATGTTATTTCTTTTTTGAGTTCTACTATAACTTCCTTGGCAATGTTCTTTTTCTGAAAAGTTGCATGACTCACTGGCCTTTTATTAATGTCAAATCATGGACCAGGGCCATTTCTGGTGGAGCTCTTTGGTGCCTGGCTTATCAGCAAATCTGATCTCTACAGAATCATAACATCCAATAGCCAGGTAGAAAACTGATTGGAGGACAGAAAGTGATGTTGTTAACTCCATTAACTAGCAAAGTGACTGGAATGCTTTGCTAGTCATCAAAGAAGCCTACTCTACTGGTACACTTCATACTCCAGATCTGAACATCTCATTTCACAACTGAGGTTTTCACTCCTTGTAATTTCCTCTACTCCTGCCTGTCACTGTTTTACTATCTATAAATGACTAGAGAGAACTCCACACGACCAATCCAAAGCATTACGGAGCAAAAGCCTATTTACTACAAAGCTGCTATATGTCAGAAGCGATCCCATGGAAGACCACTCTAAGGAGGAGTCTGAAAGGCTGTCCTTCTGCCCTTGGCTTACAAATAATAAATGAACTCTGAGAATTTAATCATAGACACATGAAATCCATCGCTCTCACTTCCCCTTACCAACCCAGTGCCTTTCTACCTACTGCATCCAGTCTGTGTTTCACCAGCCCCTTCCTCCCTGGCCTTGGCAGGATCCTGTGCTCTGCCCTTCGCTCCACATTTTAACATCCCTTCTAGACTCCTGTGGTTACCAGGGCACACCTGGATGACTAGGGTGATAGTAGTGATGATTCCAAAAAGGAACCAAGAACTGACTGTGTATTACTGTTACTTTCTAGAGTTATTGTGTTCTCCCTAGTCTGTGAGAGAAAGGAAGAAAAAGAAGATAAGCATGGTCCCTGATACTCGGGTATCCCCTTTTATTATGGCTTTTCATGCTCATTCCTATTCCCCTGAATATCTCAACTTTGCCTCTCAGATAACTGACTGAATATGTTGTCCTCACATCAATAACAAAGACAAATACCACATGATCTCACTTATATGTGGAATCTAATGAGCAAAATAAACTGATGAACAAAATAGAACCAGAGGCATGGATGCATACATGGAACAGACTGACAGAGCTCAGAGGGGAGAAGGTGAAGAGATTAGCCAAAGCATAGCCCAGAGACACAGACAACAGTGTGGTGATGGCCAGAGGGAGGGGGGATGGGGCTGGGTGGAGGTGGGTAAATGGGGAGAAATGGGGGACATCTGTAATACTGTCAACAATAAGTAAAAAATAAAAGAAAAAAGATAAAAAACAAAAATAAATTAAAATAAATAAATCTGTATGAAACCAACAAGCCATGAGAGGCACAGCACAGCAAGGAGGTCTCTTTTCAGCACTGCTAGCTATTCACTTTGTCTGTGATTCTTTTCTTCCATCAGTAAACACACCAGGATCATTAGTTAGTGGAGGCGATAGTCTCTGATTGCCATAATCTCGAGGAAATTATGTTAGTGCCTTCGAGGCATTTACTGCGGTGGTATCATTGTGTGATAAAAATCACCTATCAAATGAAGAAACACTCCACACAATTTCAATATCCCAAGTCTCATCGGCTAATTTTAAAATGATTAATATATTGTGTACAGTTTCAAACCAGTGATTTTATGAAATTAGAGAGAATAGTCAAAGAAATTTGTTATTCCTCTATCAACATCCATGTAGCTAGTCACATGCCCCTTCTTTATTTCTTCAAGGTCCAAAGTTTTATTAACTAAGTGGAGCCTGCAGAAGCTGGCTTTCTATACAATTAATGTTTAAAAACCTGGTGAGAATTTCTAACTGAAAATGGTAGAACAATTATCTGCACCCAGCTTCAACTCTTACTGAAATCTGTTGCAGCTCATGATATGCTGTGTATCTGAGCAACATACAAAGTTCCACATTCTCAAAGCTTGGTGCAAATTGGAAGTTGTGATCCACTCAAAAAATTCTGGGGATATAATTTCTCCTAAGGAAGTATATTTCTAAAGTTTTTGAGTATAGCCTACCCCAAAATAAGCTATTAAGCATTTAAATTTTTTTCTAACTATAAAATATTAATGTCTTTACATATGTTGCTTTATGTAAATCTTTCAAGGGAATATTCTCATCACCATTTTCAAAATAAGGAAACTGAAGCTTATAGAAATTAAATTATTTTCTCAAGTGGAGGAGCCAAAATTTGAATGCAGGTGTAAATCCTCTATTTGGGGTGTAATTGCTATCAAATCTGTGCTAAAATCCTGACCCAGCCACATAATTACTTAATATGAACCTTGGTTTTCTCATCATTAAAATGGAGGTAACATTATCCCCTGACAGGGTCTCTGACATTATGGGTCAGATAATTCCTTGCTGAGAGGGGCTGTCCTATGCACTGTGGCATGCTCAGCAGTATCCTTTGTTTCTGCCCAGTAGATGCCCATAGCTCAGCCCCCATGGTTGTGACAACCAAAAATGGCTCCAAACATTCTCAAATGTCCCTGGAGGGTAAAATCACTTTGGTTGGGAACCACTGATCTAAAGTAAAGGATAGTTGTGAAGAGTTCATCAGTTAATACATACAAAGAACCTGAAAGTGTGTCTGGTATAGAATACTTAATGTTAGATGATGGTGATGACAAAGAAGAGGAAGAGGAGGAGGAGGAGGAGGAGGAGGAGGCAGAAATATACTTGCATTTGACTAAATTGTATTTGTATTTTATTCAGGCCTAATTGAGTGCATATAATTAATAAGAAAACATGAAAGAGCTGATTAGAAAAAAAGAAAAATTAAAGAGGACAGGTAAACGTCTAGTTTTTTTAGGATTATTTCAGAATAATTGCCATATGCCTTTTCCTTTGTATTAGGTAAAAATCTTCTGCTGTAAGATTGTATATTAAACAGCTAATTAAATTTTTGCTTGGTATAATGTTAGTGCACATCAGCATAGAACCAGTACCATTTCAAAATCTAGATCCAGATTCAAATGGATACAACTTCCATCTATTAATAGAATATTATAATATACTATTTTTCCTTAATCAGGTTAGTTAACCTTGAAATGAATTTATACTTGAGAACATTCAGTTGTGGATTATTACATTTACTAATGAATGTTGCACTGTAATTAGCATGTTGAGAATTGAAAGAAAACTACAAAATATGTCTTACCTAAAGTCTTAACAGGGTCAGAGTAATCAGAGTCAGTAAATTGTCCCATGACATTTGTGGCTCTAAATTTAAATCTATAAAATAGAAAAAAATAATAAAAACTAGCAATTTGCATGCCATATGATTTTTTATGAATAATTTAGCAAATAGCTATTAAAATAAACATTTTTATTTAAGATAAAGCAAATTTACAAGATGTAGACTTGAAATTCAATGACCATCCAGACAAATAGATACTATCTTTATGTGAGATGAATAATTACCCTAGAAATGGACCTCATGAACTTCATGAGAGAGTGACTAAGCATCTGGGCAGACTCGTAAGCAGTCAGCAGCTCAACTGAAGCAGATTACCTACCTCCTTCACAGATTTGTTTGGATGAAATAATGTAGTCTGTGAAAGTGTGTTGCACAAACAGACTTTTAAACTATAAATCATAAAAATAGTTATACCTTGTCGACCTTTGAAAATACCAGTGAACCAGATTTAGAATTGTCATATAGAACTTGTTCATTTGTATGCAATTAAGAAAATGTTTCTTAAATCTATGTATGCACAGCTATATTTTTACTTCCTATGCTTTTATGACATCTGAAATGGAAAATAGGTACAGAAGAGAATCAATCTTAAAAATCATTCTATGATTCCAACATTCACAAAGACAACCAAAACACCTTATTTAAAAACTATAGACATCCAGGCATTTAAAAACATAAAATCAATTTACATTAATAAATTGCAATGCATAAATTAATCTCTACTATTCTCAGTTTCTTATTATTGTATTGATTATATGAGGAGTCTGTTTTGGAAAAAATACGCAAAATGAAAATACTTGAATAAGTATTAAACTTTGTGATATACCATTTTCATAACTATCATATGTATAATGATTATATTTCAGGCAATAACCTTGTAACCACAGTAACTGTAATTCATAATAGATGATAGAGCATTTTTAAAAAATTTGCCTACCTTCTCTAATTTTTCAAATGCTAATTTGGCCTAAGACACTTATAAAGAATTTAATAATGCTTTAGTTAGTTGGCAAGATGAGACTAGCTACATTTTTCAAATTTACTAGTAAAAAATTATATTTTGAAAATAAAATAATTCAAGATTTTTTAAAATCTGTCATCTTGTGACACAGAAATAATAGTTAATTTAGTAGGAAAAATCAATTTAGCAAAGAAATTAACAAAGCCAGAGATGAAAACAGTCTTTTCAACAGATGATGTCGAGAAAACTGGATATTCACTGACCAAGGAATGGAGTTGGACCCTACCTAATACCATTTATGAAAATTAATGAAAATTAAAAAATTGATTTCATTTGTAAAGAGATTTTTAATATGATATTCAGTTGGATCTACAAAATGCCAAATATTAAAGTGAGTTGTAAAGATTTCAATCACTAAATACGATGTTTGATGGTATATAGAGGATAAAAGTATTGCTATGAACAAGGTAAATCGAAGCTATCATTAACCAAAAGACTGTGATAGTGTTCCTAAACACCTGCACATTAACATGCAAGGCAAATAATAAGTGAAAAACACAAAATATTATATTGGTCACATTGTCCTCTACAGAAAGAATTAAATTCTCCTATCCAAGGGCACATTTTTCATATTGACCTTATGTTATTTATCAGATCAAAAGATCAAATCATAATTACATTTAGGTTTGTCTGCTTTTCCTATAGAACTATATGTCTGTGGAATATGAAGCCAATCCTTTGTTGGTCTTTACATTCCTGGAGCCTAAAAATTCTGATCAGCTCTGGCCAGTGTTGCTCAGTGGTTTGAGGGCTGTCTCATGCACCGAGAGGTTGCTGGTTAAATTCCCTGTCAGGGCACATGCCCAGGGTTGTGGGCTCAATCCCCAGTGGGATACGTGCAGGAGGCAGCTGATCGATATTTCTCTTTCTCTTTCCTTTCCTCTCTTTCAAGTCAACGAAAACATATTTTTAAAAAATATTTTTTAAAAATCTAGTCACAATACAAGATGGATGCCCAGTGCTTACTGAAAAGATAAAAGGATGGGTGGATGGAGGAATGAAAGATATCAACCAGCTTGCTAACACAATGCATGGTAGGTATAAACTATACATACAAGTATTGCTTTTTTGGCTTCAGAGGTCCATTGCAAATTTTGTCTTCATTGCCAGGAATCATACATGCATGATCAGCACCTATGATGTAGATTTCTTCATTGCTACTGAACTTTGTTTTTCCTTCTGTACACGGAGGATTAGGAAAGCCTTCATTTGTAAAGTATGGCCTTGGTTTATTAAAATATGCATCATACCACTTTGTTACATTTCCATCATGCTGAGCTATTTTCAGAAAAAAAGAATGATGATTACAAATAACATATACATTATTTTCAAATTTATAAATGGTTTTTATAATTGCATGAAGAAATTCTGGATGAAGTATCTTTCACTCTATGAACCACCAGGGATATTCAGCTGATTTACCTGGATAAGCATCTAGAGAAAAAAAATCCCTCAGTCAAGAGTAACTGTAATGTTCACATCTCCAAAGAAGTTACCAATAATCCATCTTGTCAAAGTCAAAGCAATCCTACTAGCATATGGAATAAATAAATCACATATTTTATGCCTTCTTTTATTTCTATAAAAATGTTAGCATAAGTGTTTTGTATAATTAATGATAATATTGACAATCTATTAAGGTTAAGATGTATGTGCTAATCAGGAGTCAATTTAAATTACTAATTTTGAACTGAAATTTCTATACCATTCATCAATTCATACTTTATAAATTAATAGGATAAGTTAATATTTAATGATACCTCCAGCTTCTGCTACAAGCACTTGTACATTTTTGATGGGCCCATGATCATCATTATAGTAACATATTGGCATTCTGATGGTAATTGTTGTTGAAGTCACCAGCAATTTTCCTGTGGCATCATAAATAGGGGTTGGTTTGGTTTTTGGTCGGGCTGGAGCTATAAACAAAGAAGTATCATAATTGATTTTTTGTTTCTGAAGAGGAGAAATAAGCATTTAAATTTTTTTTCAGGCAGGTAATTTACAGATAGCTTGATGACAAACATAAAGAACAAATGAAATAGTCTTATTTTGATACAGCAAATATTAAACAATTATTATCTCCTGGTGGTATAATTATATATTTGAGAATTAACCTGAAATAATGGGACTCAGGTATAATTTTTGGACATCTGACTTATCTTTACATATTAAATAAATTCAAATTATATATGGTCTCACTCAAATATAATTTTCATAAGTGCATTAAATCATACTATTATTTTAGTGTTTTTTCTTCTTCTTTTACTTATTTTAGCTAGTTTTCCAATTTCTATTCTAGTCATACTAGCACCTCCCTTTCACCCAGTTTATCCATGCTAAACATCCTTTTATTTCTGTGGAATAGATTTCCAAGAGCAGAATTTCTGGAACAAAAGATATATGTATTTTTAACTTTTAATAGATATTGCCAGAATAATTTCTAAAAGTGCCCTGATAATTCACATATTACCATCAGTGCATACACATATCTCCCAAATCAATATTTATAGAAGCTCTGTTTGTTTAATTAATTTCATCTCATAGCTATATATAACAACTAGAGGCCCGGTGCACAAAATTCATACATGGGGGTGGGGGGTGAGGGTCCCTCAGCCCGGCCTGCACCCTCTCACAATCCGGGACCCCTCAGGAGATGTGGGACCCGGCCTAAACCGGCAGTCGGACATCCCTCTCGCAAACCAGGACTGCTGGCTCCTAACCGCTCGCCTTCCTGCCTGCCTGATTGCCCCTAACTACTCTGCCTACCTGCCTCATCATCCCTAACCACTCTGCCTGCCTGTCTCATCACCCCTAACGACTCATCTGCCTGCCTGATCACCCCTAACTGCTTGCCTGCCTGCCTGATCTCCCCTAACCACCTCTGCCTCAGCCCCCGCCACCGTGGCTTCATCTGGAAGGACATCCAGAAGGTCGTTTGGCTGTCTGGTCTAATTAGCATATTATACTTTTATTTTATAGATTGTTTGAGCAACAATGAGTTGCTTAATCAAATTTCATTTTCCATCTTTATTTAATCTTGTTAAAAGGCCTCTCAATAATGCTATAAAATTGACAATATTATTTCAATTTTGCATACGAGGAGATGGCCTTATATCACATAGCTATAAAAGGGAACCAAATCTTTTTATTTGATCCTTTAGCTCATTCCTCTGAGATATAAAGCCTATGATATTAGATGAGTAGCAAGCTTATTGGGGAAAATATCTGTGAAGAGTAAAGATAAAGTGAGCAAGAGGAGATGGTGAGAGCCTTAGACCACAGAGCACAGGTAGGGAGACACCTGAGAAAGGGGAGGAGGAAGAAAGAATTCAGCAGGAAGAGCCTCCGGTTTCAGGGAGTTCTGAGAAGCTCTAGGCCACGGAGGAGTTCCCAAGAAAAGGTTTCCAGTTAGAAGAATCTTGCACTGGACATGACTCTCCAACCTGACATTATCTGTCAAATGCAAACTTAATGAGACTACCATTAATTCAATATCACTCCATGTTACTAACAAAATCATTCATATTACTGAAGAAAATTAATTTCTCTAGGACCCCACCACTGCCTCCAGTATATATATTTATATCTTCTCTCTTGGGGATCCTGAAATCTGGGCATAACAATCTAATGACAAGAAAGTCAGAATGAGTCTTCTTTACCTGGGATGACCAAAGCATCTGAAATGGGAATTTTTTTACTAAAGAATCAATATTGTTAAGGGCATATCTACATGTCTGCCAACAAATAACAGACATTAAGATGAATTGATGTAAGCTCTTCTTTATGAAGTCATTTTTTCAAATTGCTGATTTTTTAAGACTTTGTATTTGTATTTCCTAAGCATATAATTTATCAATTAAAAGCAAATTATTAATATTTATATACAGCATTACAATTGTGGAAACTACCCATTGATGAAAAGATAATATTTATCAGCTTCACCTTACAGTGAATGTTTCTCATTCTCTAGTAGGGCACTGTCCTAAGTGTTTTTTCAAAGATTATCTCTTTTAATCCTCACAACAATGTATGCAGTAGGAACTAGTATTATCTCCACTATCCAGGCTTACAGAGGTTAAGAAACTTGCCCAAAGTCAAACAGATATCAAGTGGCCAATCCAGGATTCAATCTCAGCAGTCTGACCCTAGACTCAGCCTAGAGCCTGCTTTTAATCATTGTGCTTGGTGTCCTTGCCAAAGACTGAGAATCACTGTGCTCTGGTGTCCTTACTTTTTGGTCTAAAGAGAGAAGCAACAAGGAGGTGGAATTCTACTAAAGGTCCATATACTTGTTTTGTTTGTTTGTTTTTAGCTCTGCAGGTTTTACATAGCTTTTTAGAGAGATGGCACGGCTACATGCAGGTTTTCAGTCTCAGGAATAGAAGGCACCCTGATGACTGAATGACCCTAAATTCCTCGTAAAAATCTTTTTTAGTTTTTATGGATTTGGCAGGCGAGGGGCTCCAAATTTTAGTTATATTTTCAATGAAAACTACCTGTAAGATTAATAAATTGATAGATCAGAATCTTTAGAGTTAGAATTATAAAGCTGAATACATGGTTGTTCAGTAAACACTATTTAATTAACTGTAAAGAATTCAACTTTCAATATAAATAAAAGTCATTGAGGAATCTAGTTAAAACTAGTCAACTTCTAGTCATGGGTAATTTAAAGAATAAGTTTCGTTTTCAATAAAATTTAAAAACAAAATAATTGACTATAAAATTTGTCTCAGAAGAGTTTAAAGTTACAGGAAAGGAAATATAAGAAAAAATAGCAGGTGGGCATTCTCTTTATTTAACCCTAGAGGGCCGGTGCACAAAATTCATGCATGGGTAGGGTCCCTAGGCCTGGCCAATGATCAGGGCCAATCGAGGCCTTCCTCCTCTCCCCCTCCCCGCTGGCCAGGTCCTTCCTTCACTCTATGCCGCCCCCTGGTGGTCAATGCATGTCATAGCAAGTGGTCGAACTCCTGAGGGGACAATTTGTATATTAGCCTTTTATTATATAGGATGGTAATTTGCATCATTATTTGGGCATTTTAATTATAGCTTTAACAAGCATATATTATTACTTAAATATGCTTATTAAATGCACATGCATCATTACAAGCTTGACTCCATCCTTAATTCTAATACAGAATTCAAGTTCTATTACTGTTTGATTAAGAGAGCAGCATTTGTGGAATGAATGGGAGTTTGTGTATATACCTTTAATATCCATAGTTATTCTCATCTGAACCTTTGGTCCTGCACCAGCACTATTGATTGCATAAACCTAAAACAAAGAAACATCTTGTTACTATTTTCAAATTATTGCTTACATGTACATATAACTGATTATGGTTATATGTAATCATAAAATGATTCTACTTTTAAAAGCAATTGCATATAATCTATTAATTATATATTTCTTGCACTCCCTTAAATGTGAGTTATATATGGAGGAACAATATTAACAACAAAGTAATTCTTAAAACTGATCTTGTGTTACTAGTAAGCCCTGATAACAAAGGCTGATTGACCAAAATAGACTGATCACAGAGACTAGGAAAAGACTGTGGCTTCAATTGGAACCTGTAGGAGGAATCTATTTGCTCTCTTCATCTACTCTAACATTTTTTCCTCTTCTCTGTAGCTAGGTAACTGGCTTTCTGTAAATCCATATTCAAGATTCTCTTTTTTCCCTTCTCTGAGATGAAATCCTATTCCTCCAGCCTCCCAGTTTTCCTGTATTAAATCATCCCTCTGAAAGTTGCCCTTATGCCCTTCTTCACCCCTGCCCCAAAGTATCTGACGCTATAACCTGCGTAATGCAGCATATACACATAAAGCATTTCTGTTTGTATGTACAGAGGGTGATTTACACAGATGTGAATCCTTTCAATTAACTTTTTGCTTTGGAAACTGCAGACACAGAATTTTCTTCTATCCACATTATATTGCTATATAAAACAAAGACCATGTTCTCGCCCAGTTTATTGTACTTGATAAATGAAATTCAGAGTATAATGTTTATTGAAGTTAATAAATTTGTTTATATATTAGTGACCCACACTCCACACTATATATACTTTGATTGAATTAAAACTGTAATGATATGTATGATGTGCTAGTTATGGTGAATAACCCAAGCCCCAAAAACATGGTTAAAAATATCTAAAGAAAATACTTATCGAAGTTCGTAAATTTAAGAAAGTATCCACAACAAAAATGATATTATGGTCTGCTTCCTGATTTTTATTTCTTTACGGTGCAAGCTAACATTTAAGTGACATAGTAAATGATGAATTGGACAGTGCTTTTCAATTGCATTGTGGAAAAAGGTCACTTGGAAACCCTGGTAAATGAAGATATGCAGATTTTCATGCAGCAGATGGGAACAGGTGCTAAAGTTATACATTTCTAATAACCTCTCAGGAGTTGGGGTTGCTGTAAATTCCACTTTGTGAACAATCAGAGAACTTATTTCTTGTTCTTTAAATTATGAATTAGTTGTGATTTATTTCCTATTTTTTCTCATATTCACAATAGGCAAAACTGATAGCATACTCACTATTTACCATAACTACAAATCATTAATACTCACAATATTCTTATAAAGAAGTTATTATTCCTACTACTAATTTTTCAGATAAGAAAACTAAGATAGATTTGCAGAAACTGACCAGACACAGAAAATAGCAAAGTGAGTATTTGAACCAAGGTCAGTTCATTCTCTTAACCACCACTCTCAATGGTATGTACAACAAGAATCCTAGCAAGACATATTACCTAGTAAGATATAAAATTAATGAATAACTTAATTATATAAAGGGTAATGTATACATACACACATGGTAGTATTCTGATGATTATAAAGAGTTACTAGGAGGATTAGTTAATAAGCTAAGGTTTAGGATGAATTCTATGTTGCTTGAAATATGAATTTCTGAATCAGATAATTCTATTTGAAAATTGCAAGACATGCTATAAAAATCATCAAATGATGAAACAAATTGTTCATGGCCTGTATATATGCAATATGAACTCACATATACACTTACTTTCCAAAATGGATAATTTAGAATGAAGATATAAAATATTATTAGCTTTTAGTTATAGTTATGTGAAATATATGTGAATTTAAATCATGTAAATAATTATTTCTGCTCTTTGTCTTTGAAATTTGATTTTCCATGTTTCATTTATAATCACACACTAACAGTTTTCCATTTGGCAGAATCATCTCTTTATCTACCACCACTCTTTTACTTTTAGCATGCATTTCCTTTATCCTTTATTTTATTTCTGCATTTCTAACAATCATACAAATGTTGCTGTATTTTGGTGTTTACTTTTGGCTTACAGTAGTGCACATTTTTTTCTTATTTACAGTACATGCACAACTGTGGGTTGGCTGACATGGCTTAACCTTACTTGATATTTTCCCATTCCTAGACCCAGACTGAAGGAGCAGACTCTGCTTGGAATATCTTTTCTTGAGACAGAGAGGAAGAAGGAGAGAGCTGACACAAACTTGTAATGCTTCTCAATAGATGTGGCACATGTCATTGCCCAAGCACATCATGTGGCCAAAATCAAAGTCAATGGCATAGATATATGTATAAGCCACAGAATGGAAGGGGAATAAAATATTTCTAAACAACAATGCTATTAGAGTTAATGGCACTATTGTTTGTACAAAGGTTTTAATTACCTAAATATTTTCATAGGACTTGCTGTATTATAATAGGATATCAACAATTTCATTTCTCTAAATCTATTTTCTGTGGGCATGTCTTAACAATCCCCCCAAAATATGTGAAAAAATGTAGTGTGTACATAAGCTGAAGTATCTTTGAATGCTGAGTTTAACAACTTACTTTGTAAAACAAAGTACCTAAAAGCTATGAATGCTTACACTGATATTGTATGTATGTCCACCTTTCAGTCCTTCTAACATTGCGATGACGGATGTGTCCGTTTTCTGGATAATGCTGAGGTTGTGAATCTGGACAGCAGTAGGGTCATCTTCTCGGTAAACCAAAGCTTGATATACTTGGATATTTCCATTGGGTTGAGAAGGAGGAAGGAATGTTAACTGAAATTTTGTCACTTCATCTGGTATCTTCTGAAATGTCATGTTGTTAGGTGGATCCTTAGGGACTAAAATGAAATATTTAGCAATTAAATTTTATAAAAAAATATGTTCTTTTTAATAACCATATAAAACTTATTCACTTCAAATTTATGTTTACAAGGAGTATTACACAGATTATTTAACCCTATGGATTATGGAAACAAGTAAAATGGCTGATGCATTGTAACATCATTGACATCTTAGGTCACAGGAACCATACTGCTGATCCAGTTCATTATATATTTCCTTCTTATTTATTTAGCTTTATATATGCATTATTTTTATGCAGATCACATTTCCATGACTATTTGAGTTTAATTAAAAATAATATAGACTCATGGGAAGTTGTAAAAACCATACACAGTTCCAAGTAGCCTTCCCCTAGCTTTCGCCATTGTTGGCATCTTATATAACTGTAGTTTAATATCAAACCTGGAAACTGACATTGGTACAATGCTGTTAACAAGACTACAGACAATATTCAAATTTAACATTTTTTTCACACTTTCTTGTATGTAGTTCTATGCAATTTAATCCCATGTACAGATTCCTATAAACACCACCAGAAACAAGATACAGAGCAATCCCATCACCCCAAAGGAACTTCATCTTGCCTTCTCCTTGTATTTGCCCTCCATGTCTCCCCTCAACACTAATCATTCTTCATCTCCATAGCTATGTCATTTTGAGAAACACAAGAGTTGTTGCATATATTAGTAATTCATTCTTCTTTCATTGCCAAGTAGTGTTCCCTTATATGGGTGTACCAGAATTTGTTTAATCATAAAAAAACATTTGGATTGTTTTCAGTTTTTTTGTTATTACTAATAAATCTGCTACTACCATTTACATACAGATGCTTGCATGAACACAAGGTATCAATTCTCTATGATAAATATCCTAGAGTATAATTGCTGAATCATACTGTTTTTATAAAAGATTAACAAACTATTTTCCAATGTGGCTATACCCTTTTATAGTCCCACTAGAAATGTATGAGAAATCCAGTCTTTCTGCATCTTTGCCATCATTTGGTATTCTCACCATTTTCAACATTATTATTTTATCTGTCCTAGTAGATGCATAGTGATATCTCATTGTGGTTTTAATTTGCATTTTCCTAATAAGTAATGATACTGAAAATCTATTTTATCATGAGTTTATTTGCCAATCATATCTCCTCTTTGGTGAAATGTCTTTTATCAACTTTTTAACTGGATTTGTTGTGCTGAGTTTTAAGAGTTCATATATTCTAGATATTCCAGGTTTTTTAAATAAATAGAAGTTAGTTGGACATATAACAAGCTAAGTATCAATAAATTATTGTGAAAAAATGGTATACACGAGGATAAAATTATTTTATGAATATAGTTCATAATAAAAATATATTTTATGAACTATTTATTGCTATACTACATAGTGTTCTTTATATGAATAACTGGATGAATATATCTCTTTTGATCAAGTTGGAATGGATATATTTTTCCATACTAAATAAAGAATTTCCATGAAGAAGGCTGTTAATACTTGGCTATTAGTAGTTCAGGTACAAGCTCTTTTTTCTTGCAAACATCTTTAGAAATAATGCCCTCTGGCAAGCAAAAAATAAGTAAATAAATAACAGTGAGGAAAAAGAGAGAGAATCAGATAACATTTTATTGTTCCAAATACCACATTTTAAGGGCAAAAAGGCATAGCTAACGTAAAGGTTAGACAGGTTCAACACATTTTCACAACATTAGTTGTTAAACATATTTATGATACATAAGAAAAACTTTATATATCTTTTTACACGAGATGTTTTCAAAAATAAGGTCTGGTTTAAAAGTTGGATGGAAAAATTCTCTCAATGCTGGAACTTCCTATCCTGCAAATATATTTGGTTTTACATCTAAAATTCAATTTTTAGATTTAGATGTTCAGTAAAAATGTATTAAACTACAATATCCTTGAAAGAAGTAGCACATTAAGATTTTCAATGAATGCTTTATGGCATGGATGGGAAGAAGTTCAGCAGCATCTTTCCTCACAGGAAGGTAGGATGACAGAGACTTGCAATAAGAAAATAGATACCTGGGATACACGTGACAGCACATTGGAAACAAGTGGGATTTTAGGGTTCAGAGAATAAGATTGACCTTTTAATTTAGAACCATAACAGTAGACAATGCAGTGTGTAACATAATGAAAGACTAACTCAAAAGTATTTTTACCTCCTATACTTACCTTACAGATAGCAACAAATAAACTATAGCAACACATCCCTTCATGTGCTCTTTCCAAAGATATATCTGGTGGCAAAGAACATCAGGAGTCTGAAGGAGGATGGGGCAAGCGAGTTCTGGGAGGTTGACTTTCCACATTTAATTCTTATTGGTTACAATCTTATTATTCATTCAGACCCTGTTCATGGGAACTTGAGGAAATCTGTATGGATTCTGACATTTATCAAATAGATTATATAATAAGACATGTCACTTAAATAAGTGAAGAAAACATATGATAAATGTGACCCGGATTCAGATTTTGACTTCTAGATTATTTAATAATAGAATATTAGCACTTTAATAAGCATTCAAATCATGAGACAGAAATAATTAAAATGGAATTTTAGGTGAAGCATTTTGGGCTATAGACAATTGGGAAAATCATCTCTTCAGCAAGATAATTTCTGAAACATTTAGTGTTTAAATAAATGCAAAAATTGTGCTTATTATGAACTAATTTGTGGGTTTTTTTTTTGTATTTACAAGGATTGGCTATTCTGCATAATTCCACTTTGCCTCAAAAAACAGAAAGCTTCACTTTTGTCAATCACAGTGAATCACTGAATATTATATTTATATGCATTAAAAATTTGATAATACATACCCTTTTTAGGGGGGGTGTGATAAACTGTAAGAAAAATACCTAAGTAGGTCCAGTTTTTAGCAATGATAAAAAATATGCCTTACCTGATTCTAAAGTAGTAACAATCACTTCAGCACTTGACTTTCCTTCTACATAAGCCGCACTAACATTTCCAGTGAATGCAGTGATCACCACAGAATACCTTGTGAATATTTTTAAATCTTTAATTTCTATGGTTTTATTCTCTTCATTTGACTTGATTAAGGAAATATTAAATTCATCACTATCTACCTATAAGAAAAAAATAGCTGACAATGAAAGAAAGCAGCACTTGAGATACAAATCACTAAAGTATAATCGTACAAAGCTACATGTGGTATATTTATCTAGTCAAGATTTAAATTAGAGTTGACCTTTGAACAACACAGGCTCGAACTGCATGGGTCCAAATATATGCAGATTTTCTCAATGAATATTTGTACTGTTTTCAATCTTCAGTTAGAAGTCTACAGATGCAGCTTGCTGACTGTATGCTTTGATGTAGGCGACTTGACTATCTGAGGATGTTGGTGTCCACAGGTGGTCCTGGAACCAATGCCTGTGGATACTGAGGGATAACAAGTTTTGGTGGAGCCAAAAGTTATATGCATATTTTCAACTGTGTGGGGGTCAGTACCCCTAACCTCCATGTTGTTCAAGGGACAACTGTATTTCTTTAAACAGATTGTCCTGGGGAATCTAAAGTGTTACTTTAATAGTCTACTAATTAGCAATTATTTCAATAATTAAAAGTAAAAGAAAAAGCAATTCACCCATCAAAAATCATCAAAATCAAGCCAAAATCATCTCTGCAGTTGATGAAACACTACTTCCTACTCTGTTTTACAGAGAAAAAACATAGGTTTTGGTATCCAACCATCAAAGGTTCAAACCCCAACTTAGTCACTTAATAGCTCCTACATAGCATTTGTCAACTCACTTACACTCTGTGTCTTACTTTCTGTGTATTGAAATGGGTGATAATATGTGTTTATAGTGCTTTGTGGAAATTTAGAAAAAATAGGTCTGAAGTATTTTGTTTTATTTTAATACCAGACTCACACAAAGGAAACACATTTTGTAACATAATTCAGGATATCATTTTCATACCATAACTCATAAAAAGAAGTATTTATATGTGCACTCATGTATATATATATATATATATATACTTATTTATACCTGAAAAACTATTTTCAGAAATTCAACTTCTTTTTGAAATACACTTGGTCTTTTCTGCTCTAATTTTATTCCAATTAATTTTAAAATGCTGGTCTTGATTGCAGTTTGAAAAACTGTGAGCTGACACTGGATAAGAACTCAATTGTGGATGTCAGAATTATTAAATATGCACAAATGCATACCTTTCGGTGTACTCAATGTAGGTTTATGATTTATTTAACTATGGTTTATCTTTGATGGAAAGTCTAAGTTTCTAGCAGTAAGGAAGGGCTTTTCCTGAGGTGAACATCAGAAAATTTAAAATCTTATTTTGCATGCTCCTCTCAGGCACATGATTTTGAAAAACTCTAAAACAAATTATACACACTGTTCGCAGTATTAAGTTCATTCTCAACTTCACCCTCCCTGGTAACTTTGAAAGATGGCTTTTTGTTCAGTATATGGTCCTCAAATAGTCTTTTCTAAGGCCTCCCTTAACCTAATCTAATGTTGCTATGAGAAACACAATAAAAGGCTGATAAATAATATCAGCATTGAAAAAAGTCAGGTAGATTGCTCCTACCTCAAGACAGCAGAGGAAGGAAAAGTTCCACTGCTCTAAAATGGCAGAAAAAGAAATTAGCCTAGAAATCCAATTGATGAGGTACACATTCCTCCTGATAGAAAGTGTATTTAATTTGTTGTCAATATTTAAATATCATCGGAACATCGGGCTTTTAAAATTTTCCTTAGGATGAGGCTTATATTCACGCTGAGTAACAATGATCTAGGGGTGAATGATAGTCGGCTTCTGTAAAGAGCTATGGGTCTCCAATGCATCACCGACCCATCCAGTTGGCTTCACGTTGACTGCTCATTTATGTTACTGCCTGACTACGTACTGTGGCCACTTGAACTCTGATTTCATAGAGTTGAGGTGAATTCCTCAAGATTCCATAACAACTAAGTAGCTGACAGGATTTACAGTCAGTTGATTCAATAGTCCAGAACTGTCTACACTATCCTAAGTTCACTGGGAATGATTTTATAAGGTACAATGAAACTATTCCAAGGCCATCCATGAAAACAATGGATAACAAATATCGAGAAGTAAAAATATGACACAGCATGTATGTGACCTACTATATCTTAAATAAATTTTAATAAAATCCAAAAAGAATGCTAGGCCTTCGAATACAGCTTATATAAGATTTATTATCTTTCTTTACTAAACCTACTTTATCTTTGTTACTATTAACCATTATTTGTTCACTTACCCAGGACCAATAGCTCAGGCCTTTTTGACTAGCATTTCCCTTCAGTTAGTGCCAAGGTTGTTTGCTCATATTATATTTGATCACCTATTATTATTATGAAACATTTTGATTTATTTATGAAGTGTGGTAGTTTGTATATATAGTATCAGTAGCTGGACTGGTTCATTTCTCTCCTTTTTCTCTCCCACCTCCACCCTTCCAACTTGGTAAACCCTTAATCATCCCTCAAGTCTCAGAATAAATTTAACCTGCTCTGTGAAGTCTTGTCTTTATCCCATGTCTCCCATAACAGAAACTTTAATTACTTAGATTTTATTTTTAAAAAAACCTGCATATATCACACTCTATAATTAGCTGTTTATATTCTAGTGTCTCCCACTACAGTGTGAGCTACTTGAGAACAAAACTTTATTTTCCATCTTTGTTTTGGAAAATAGAGGCTGCTCAATAAATATATTTTTAATTTTAAAAAAGTAAATATTACAATAAAAATGACTACAAAATGCATTAATTTCCAGTACAATCATCCAGGATGATATTGGTGCCCATAAATATATATTTTAAGATGGTCAATTTTGGCTTAATTTTAGTCTTATATAGGAAGACTTGTATGTCCTTGTGGCTAGTATTTGGCAAAATTCAGGCAGTACCAAGAGTGCAAAATTCAATGAAATGTGTTCTTCATGGGTCTAGAAACTAATGATTCTTGAATGTAGATAGTTATATAGTCATGAAATGAACTGCAGATAAGCTCTATAAAGACAGTGACCACTTCTGACTTGTTCACTTCTACTTATCCAAACCCTAGAACAATGCTGGCATGTTGGATTTACTTAAGAATTTGTGTTGGATTAATGAAGGGAAGAAGGAACTAAATGACTACTTGAGTCCAAGAATCCCAGGGAAACTGTGAAGTGCTAGAATCTGTTTGAATTCTTGTTATCCTTGATCCGAAGTGGTTTTGGTGAGTTCATATTTCAATTTGGCAAATTTTAATTGATATTTAATGGCTTTCCATTTATCCTATCATACCATTGTCTGCTGGTCTTAGCCTAGTCTCAGTTATACGGGAAATTATTTATCATGTCTGTCTCAGTTCACCTTTATGCAGAATGAAGATAGTAATATTTACATCAAAATATTGTTAGATAAGGTGTGGTAATGCAAATGAGGAGATAATACTAAGCTCTGATGTTATGTATTTAGGATATATTTCTCCTAATGCCCTCCTCCCTTCTCACTTGGTATGATGAGTTCTTTTTCACTGTATTTTAACTAGTGTGTTACCAATTTAACCACCTGTTTATATACATCATGTATATCCTGAGGACCAATGTAATAATAACCATGTTATTATTCTTTGCATGTATTGAGTACTTACTATATGCCAGGCAATGTTTTAAGTTCTTTATGCATATTAACAGTTTAGTCTTCACACAATTTCTGTACCCTAAATATCATCTATTATTAATCTATTATTAATCTTTATTTTACAGATGTGAATACTGAAACACAGGTTAAGTTACCCAAGGTATACTTGAGCTAGAATTAAAATGTAAATAGCTCGGTTCCAAAACCTGTGCCCCTTTCCCCCCTTTTTTAATTAAACTTATTGGAGCAACAATCTATCCTATCTAATAAAGAGGGAATATGCTAATTGACCTGCACACCATCACAAAGATGGTGGCGCCCACAGCCAATAAGGAGGGAATATGCTAATTGACTGCCCCGCCCTCAAAGATGGTGGTGCCCACAGCCACAAGATGGCAGCACCCAGTCCCCTCAGCTCTGCCTGCCTCCTGAGTCCCCCAGTCTCCTCAGCCCCCCAGCCACCCAGGGCTGCCCGAGGCTCAGGTAATCAGGGCCAACCGAGGCTTGCGCTGCCAGCAGTGGCAGCAGCAGAGGTGTGATGGGGCGTCACCTTCCCCTGATCGCTGGGTCGCCTCCCACCCCTGAGGGCTCCCGGACACTGAGAGAGAGCAGGCCAGCCTGAGGGACCCCCCCCCTTCCAGTGCATGAATTTTCATGCACCAGGCCTCTAGTATATATATAAAAGCCTAAACAACCATTACAACCAGACAACCGGCCGACTGGCCGGTAGCTATGATGCGCAGTGACCACCAGGGGGCAGATGCTCAATGCAGGAGCTTCCCCCTGGTGTTCTGTGCGCTCCCACAGCCAACCTCCTGCGTCCAGCCAACCTCCCGCGGTCCCTCCTCCTCCCCCTGGCCGGCCAGCCCCAATTGGCCCCCATCAGGACTGGTGAGACAGCCCCGATTTGCAGGGAGGGACCCCACTTGTGCATGAATTCATGTACAGGGCCTCTAGTGGTTAATAAGATGATATATGTTTCAAGTATACAAATTTGATACATCATCTGTATATTGCATTGTGCTCCCACCACCTGAAGTCAAATCTTCTTTTGTCACCATATATTTGACCCCCTTAACCCTTTATGACTCTCCCATCCCCCTTCATTCTGCTAACCACCATACTTTTGTTGCTGTCTATGAGTTTTTGTTTTATTTGATTTTCTTGTTTGTTCAGTTCCATGCTCTCCATTGCCTTTTGCAGAAGGCAAGACAAACCTTACCGATTCAACATCTATCAGATAGAACGTCGGTCCAGTAATGATAGCAGGTTCACTCCAGCTGATGTTGATGCTAAAAGGTGATGTTGCTACTACATACACATTTTCAGGAGGACCCTCTGGAGCTGCAAAAATAGAAAACCATTTACTCATCTACGTCTGCTACAGTGCAATAATAGAGAAGTCATGAAAAATGGATAGCCATAATGAATTAATTATGCATTAATTTATAGTTCACAGCATGCTAAAGGTGTTGTTGAATAAAAACATATAATTCTTTTCAAAATTACTATACATAAAGAACTTTCACATTAGAAATTAATGATCATAGATACATGGTTTTTAAACTGAAAATAATATTGAAAGGAAAGCATTGCTAAAATAAATCTTTATTTTTGTTCTAAAATAGATAGCCTAACAATGTTGATTTAAGAAAACTTATAAAACATATATGATTACAGAAAAGTGAAACTGGCACAAAGTAATTAGATTCAAAACATATTGTAATATGAATGTAAATTGGGCTCATTTTATTGTTTTCACTGAGCGGGTAGCATAGTAAGTAAGTTATACAACTGATATTATTACAAATGTAAACATTTACTGGATTTATTATGATTACAAACAAATTATTTAATTTACTCTATTTTTATTATTGTTTTTTAATCAAGAATGCAAAACAAGAAATAATATTTTAAGGAATTGACTAATGAAAACCCTGTATAAGTTTTCTCTTTTTTATTTAATTTATTGAGTGACACTGGTTAATAAGATCATATAGGTTTCAAGTGTACATTTCTATGATACATGATCTGTTTATTGCATTGTGTGCCCACCACCCAAAGTCAAATCATCTTCCATCAGTCAGAAAATGCTAGGAAGTATATGATTTCATATGTGGAATGTAGGTTTTCAATTTGTGAAATCACTAGATATTAGAAGGGTTTATAGAATGTTAAGAAGTCTTCCATCCCAGTTAATTGGCATAGACTCTGACCTAGGAACACATCTCTGTCCTCCTATGCTCCCTATTAGATTCTAGAGACATTAAATTTTGGGAAGTAAGTATTTTACAGTATTTCTCACTTTTAAATCCACATAAGCAAATATTACTAGACAACATTATTCTATAGATCCTGAGAAGGTATACAGAAGAAGATCAAATATTACTTTCCTCAAATAATTATAAAAGGAGGAAGTTGTGTGATCTTGGTCAAACAACAAAATTTCTGTATCTCAGTTTCCTCCTCATATACATACTTTATAGTGTTTTAAAAGAGAAAGAGAAATATGAAGACAAAACATGTAAAATTGGCCAGTATAGTGTCTGGCCCATCATTGTCATTTAATACAGTGTTTTATAATAAAGGGCAAAGTAAAGATAAGAAGTAATTAGAAATACAAATAATCTATGAGAGGGCAAAGGGCAAAGTGGCGAATACAGATGGAGCAGGAAGTAAAGGTAAAGTTGCACAGAGGAAATGGGAATTGAATAGGCTTTGAAAGATGAGAAGGATTTTGATAATCAGAAGAGTAGGTTTAGGGGCACTTTTATGGGAAGAGGATCATAAGCAAAGCCACAATGACATAAACAACAGGGTCCACAGACAGACAGAATTGTATTCCTGTACAATTGCTTTCTTTGGTAATCTTATGTTTATTATTTTATACATTAAAAATATTCCTCTAGGAAAGGGATCCAAGCACTTCATCAGATGGCCAAAGGAATCCATGGTACAGAAAAGATTCAGAATGTCTAAATTCAAGGAACAGAGAAGTCACAGAGAGATCAGTGTTCCTTGAGGAATATAGTTGGGAACAAGCTTTAAATAGTAGTTTGGGAACTAAGTTAAGGAGCAGTTGCTTATTATGTTAGGGAATTCGAAGTTCATTCTTTAAACAATGGGAAGCCACTGTGGGGTTTTGAGAAAACTCGGGCAACTCTGAAAAAGGTAATTGCTCTGAAGCATTGAGTCCAGGTAGACTACTTCCCAAAAACCAGGTGAGATATGATGAGACTCTAATCTAGAATAGTGACAGTAAGTATTGATAGGTAGATATGAATTCCAGAGTTATTTAGAACATTTAAAAAGAACTTATAAGCTTATTAGATGTGCACACAAACTGAGATAGAGGAAATAGTAAAAGGTAACTCATATATTAATACTAGGAGAATGCTGATAGAGTTCACAACAACAGTGCATTAAGAAATAGATACTGGTTTTTCTTGGGGATAAGACTACAGAAGGAGATTATAAATTTGGATTTGTACTCATTGAATCTGAGAAAGTCATGAAGATTGAGTTGCCTACCTGGCAATTAGAAAGATGAGACTGAAACTAGGGAGATAGGATGGAAAAGGTTTTTGTGTTTGTTTGTTTTTTAATTTCAGATAATCCCTTACAAATTGGGGCAGTATAAATATGAGAAGTATATACCAGATAGGTATTTAAGATGTTAATAGTAGTGACAATCTTCAAACTATGAATTAATTATTGGTACTTAGAACATATTTTTGAGAGAGATAATATATGAGGAATTCAGTGGCAAAATCAACCCATAAAAATATTTTTAGTGATAGCATCCAAATAGTTTAATGATGTTATTATAGAGCAGTGATTTTCAACTAGTGTGCTGCAAGAATTTTTAAAACATACAGTACATAACTATTTAGTTAGGAGCACTGACCTATTTTACTTTAGATTGTATAAAAAAAGAAATTACAACAGCCAACAAGACAATAGCTGTCCAGTGTGAATAAATCAAAATTATATTTTTATTATATCGGCAAAAAAATATATTTTTGGTGTGCCACAGAATTTTAGTAATTAGTTTATGTGTGCCATGAGATTAAAAAAAAAAGTTGAACACCACTGCTATAGAGGAATCTAGCAATTATGTATAACAAACTTTCTGTGGGAAAATGCCTTTGGGGTGCCAAACATATCCTATCCACCTCCCTACTCAGCTTGCTCTCCTAGTCCCTGTCGGGGCCTCTTGTATCTCTTCTGACCTTTGGGCAATACTCAGAACACTGACGCAGAGAACCAGTCCAAATGGCCAGTGAAGCACCCAGGGGAGGGGCTGAAGAAAGGACGTCCCAGGATTCAGAGATTCCATGAGCTGAGAGGTGCTAATAATGACAGAATTGGATCTGGTGACTGTAATAGAAGAGATCATGGAATCTGCATATCTTGACATGTTCAGTCTTATTACTTCTAGCTTTATGAAAACTGACTCAAATTTTAGCATAATTTGTTCAGGCTACTATGCATAGCAAATGAGCATAATGAGAGCCCTCCCACCTTCAGCATAATTAATTGCTTTTGGGTGTCCTCACAGAATAATGCACTCCATTTGCAAGAGTGGCAACCCTTTTCCTTTTCAAACTGGATATTCCATAGAAATATGCTCACCTTCTCCTTAACAAACAGCAGCTCTGAATCTCTTTATTCAAAATGTTAAATGAGTGGATGGGCTTCAGGATCAAGTATAACGTTACTGAGAATTATTACATTAGTCTCCTCATGGGGAAACCTAATTTGAAAAATATAAAATTTTTGGTGGATTTCAATGGCTTCTGCATTTGACTCTGTAAAAGATAAAGAGCTACAACCAAGGTATCAGTTTATTAGGCCCCTTGATTATTAATGTTTTAGCAAAACCTGCCTCCTAGCTCTATAAGAACCATGGCGAGAGAAGCAATTTTCTGACAGACCACACATTTCAAGTGGTATTAGACAGGAAAATATTTTTTGCTTCCCTTCTCTTTATTTATACCCAAATGTTCTGTTGGCTTTTCGATGAAATTTATGTATTCATCCAACCAACAGGTATTTATTGAGCACCATCTATATTCCCAGCACTAAAAAAACACAAAGCCCATGAAAGTGATCAAGGTAGGTGTGGACCTATCATATAGAGCTTCTATATTTAATGGCTCTTCTTCACTCCACAAGTGTTTAGTGAACATATACTATATGCTAGTCACTTTTGAGGTGCTGAGACAGAGATGAGAAGCAAAGAGATGGGAAGCATGAGACCTCTATGTTAGTGGAAGGAGACAAATAACATCTAAGTATAGTATAAAAATTTGAATCAATATATAAGTAAAAATATACCATGTTAAGAAGTGATATGTACTATGGCAAACAGTGAAGCAGGATACTGGGAATGGGGTGGTAATGGAACTTACTACATTAAATATGGTGGTCAGGGTATGCCTCTCCATGCAGATGACATTTAAACAAAGACTTGAAGGAGGTAAGGGAGCAATAGTGTCACAGGGAGGAAAGTGGATCGTGCAAAGGCTCTGAGACAGGAATATGCCTGGTATGTTCTATAATAACAAGGTCTCCAGTGAGTCTGAAGTTATATAAGTCAAACAAGAGCTAGAAACAAAATGGGGGCCAAGTCATGTAGGGCCTTTGATGCCACTGCTTAGGTCTTTGAAAGAACCAGAAGGGGCCTCTATAAATTTTGGTATCTAACTCATATCAGAAAGATGGGTCAAAATAAATTAGACCAAAAGAGGACAGACTATGTTTAGAATCTATCTGATTCATGTACCTCGATAGAGTATACCAATTCAATGGCTGTCAGGACTACACTTTTAAACCTAACTCATTCTAACAGGCAAACAAGGTTGTACAATATTGTTGCCCAGACATCACAAACAGTTTACTGAGAATTTTCTGTGGCTAAGAAAGTTGACAAGACTTTTCTGTGACTATGTTGATGGTAGCTTGTGGTTGGAAATATTTCCATATCTTCTCTGCTCCATAATCTGGATCTTTTGGGTTTCAACTAAGGAGAGATCCAAAACCATTTTTCAAGGAAAACTTTGACTAGTTTTGCAAATATGTCTATAGACCAGCTCAGAAAGCAGTATGATGCCTTATTCAACTTCTAATCTTTCATAGTAAAATGTCAAGCCTGTAATCATTCCTTAAATACTAGCAATCAAAGCCCTCATCAGGGAATGTCTGCTACCCATGCAAAGCAGAGAGAAAACTAACATTCAAAATAATTCATGGCCCATAGTAACCGCTAATAGTACTAAATATTTTAAAGTCTATACAGTAATCCATCATTATGAAAAGGCAAAGTATTTAGCTCCTTGCTGAGATGTACTTTAATGCCAATTCTTGAACTTGTTCCCAGTTTCGTTCTTTCTTTCTTTTTAAGAAACAATCACATTAAACATTTGCATTTTCAGTACATTCAATGAAATTGCCTATTTTGTTACAAAAGTGTTTCCTTTGTTGAATCCTTTGTTAAAACTTTCTCTTCAAATCTATTATACAATTTGTATACTTGAAGGATTAGAATTTGATGGAATAAGAACTCTTAAATCTGAACTAAAAAACAAAGGCAAACACATACACAAATGAACTGATATATGAATATGTTATTTGCATATAATATATATTTCATCGGTATATTGCAATGAAAATGATCATTTGATTAATTCATAGATAATTTGAGAGAAATATTTAGAACACCATGTGCTCAAGTCTATTATACAGTAGTATCTAATTATTTTTAAATTATTTAAATATTACAGTTTACTTATAAGTATATAAAATTTCAAGTTTCTTTTAGGTAATTTTCTCTTGGAATTTATCAACATTCCAAAATACATAATAACATAATTCCAGTATCATCTATTTTATCACAGTGTATAGTAAATTAGTACTAGATTCAAATAATGGGAATACAAAATTACAGTTATGAATATCAACAATCCAAATAAAAGAAGGTGATGGCAATAAAGGTATGAGAGTTAAAATATGCCAGTTTAAAAGCTTCGTAACATATAAGCATCCTTGGGAGACTTTGTTTGTCTCCCTATAAACTGTCACATTCTGATTTAGGATTGTTTGTGAAATGAATCTAGTCAGTAATGGGCCAAGATATCACTATACCCTTTCTCTTATAAATCACAGCAATTTACTCAGTAAGAATGATCTATCCTTATTCTCTCATTCCCCATAATCCAATCACTTCCTCTCATAAGCACTTTCACCCTGGTTTTCACAATAATGCATTTTCTGTAACTAACAACCATCATTTCCTGATTATCATGCTTCTATCCTTGCACAGGAATGTGGGTCTTATGTGGGTCAGGGTCATCTTTCCCATCCATCTGTGTCTTCATGCTAAGTGTGTTAGCTGAAAGGTGAGTCTGGATAGACCATCATTTTGCCTAGTCCATATAAAAGTCTGAATGCCCCCAAGTCTGTGCCACTTTGATTAAGGACCATCAAATTTTGGTGTGTCTAATACTACACTTTCAGAATAAGCACATTCAAAGACTTATTAGTAACTTTACCTTCTGCAGATCCCTGTAAATTTAATTTAATGATGAAAAATGTTGTCGAAAATACTCTATGGTTTTTAGTGCACCATGCTAGAATGACTTCCCTACAAGAATAAATACAAATAAATAAATGATTTGACAGCCACTTGAAGGACAGAAAATCTTGAGCTCTGTGCACAAATGATTTAAATCGTCTGCACATTTATTCAAGTTCAGTTTAAAGCTTACTTAAAGGGCTACCCTTCAGGGTATTTTAGTTTCAGAATTTGGTACACTGGACCACCAGATTCCTAATTATGGTCACCACTACATGGACTCAATTGTTTCTCAACTATACAAATGTTAGTGACCTCTAAAATTGTGAGTTGGCTTTGATTCACCTGGAAGAATTTGCTTTGAGTTGTAGAAGTCTCTCAGGACTAAAGATGTGGCTGGGTAGTTTGGATGTATTTCTTGTGTCTTATATAATTCAGGGCATCAAGGACCCTGAAGAAGTTCAGCGAGTAGATTGACCATCTGTATGCAGGCCAAGAGCATCTCCGAACATATCCCACTAATTAAACACTGTTTTAGTCGACTGACCTTCCCTGGTGTTGGATGTTTCCCTAGAGCCCAGTGATTTCACTGCCCCGTATAGGAGACTACTGTTGTATCAAATATCTCCTACTGCTTTACAAGACTTTAATTTAGTTTTATAGTTACATTTCCCAACTGCAAGATGGTATCACAAAGAGCAAATACTACAAGCCTAAGAATCTGACAATTAGTCTATTTGATAAGTCCTGAGGATGATTTGTGAACATCCCAGCATTAGACTTCATTGTATGACTTTCTTTGATGCTTAATTAGTAGTTTTCCAACTCATTTCAGACTGGCTTAGGGTGAAAAAAACACCACCACCAAATAAAAAACAACAACAAAACCCCACCACTTCCAATACTATCTATGCCAGGTAAGACTGAACATTTTCCAATGTTAGTACCATTATTATTAGAATCAGATAACATCATTTTTGGAATTGCATCAAGTTTACAAAACAACTTTCTACAACAATGGTTATCAAAAGTGACCTCCAGTCCAGCAGCAACACCTAGGAAGTTATTAGAAAAGCAAATTCTGAGGCCATACCCCAGACTCACTGAATCAGAAGCCTGGGGAGGCTCCAGCACTGTGTTTTAACAAGCCCCCCTGATGATTCTAATGCCTTTGGTGTAAGAACCATTGCCCTACAATGTCAACATACCATTTGAAAAAGTAGTGGCATTGCTCTTCAGATCAAATGACCGGTGATTACAACTCTTATAAAAAGGCTGGAAAGGGGGATTAAATGACTGCTTCTGAAGGCTAGGGAAGTAGTGGTGGAGGGCTTGGCAGCTGGTGATAAACATGGGAACATGCATCCGGCCAACAGACAGGCCACAGATTTGTTTCCTCCCACCTTTCATTTATTTTAATTCTGGGTAAACTAAAAGAGTTTTCTCCCTCTCATCACTCCCTCCCATTCACAAAGTTCCTGAAGTGATAACAGATTAACATGCTTCATAAGAACATAGGAAAACATTATTAGCTACACCTGGAAGCTCTGTGCAGGAACAACCTGAAATAATTCAGATAAGGCTATCACATATGGAGTGTTAGGGCCAGAGTAAATGTTGCTATTTTGTCCACCCATTCATTGTATGCAGGTGCAATGAATTAAGGGTAAAATAAAAAAGAGAAAAGAAACCAAAAGTGTAGATTAAGGTCATGTGTGTTAGGGAAAATCCAATCCAATTTGTTTAGGAATGGGAAGTTTGGGTTACTTTACTAGAACTTGTATAATATCTCCAGGTCTTAGTCCCACTTGCCAAAGCTAATAATATCACATAGTGATAATCCTTAAAATTTCCTTTACTGATTAGTTTTTAGTGCTTTTGCTGGAAAAGATATTCCATTTGCTTATACAAATTTGATTTCAAAATATTTTATTGATATTCTAGAAAATTTGCTTAACAACCTGACAAAAATGCGTTATTGACATTAAATGTAGAGTCAATGCTTTCTTAGTTTAATTTTATATGCTTACTATTATTTCGTTTGCATTATGATTTCACTTGAATATCTCCTCTTTGTAATCCTACTTAGCACCCCTCCACCTCCTATTACTTCCATACCACCATAAGGCTTTGCCCAAGTTCTAGTCGCATTCTAAGATCTCAGGCTCTTCCCTAGAAATGAATGAGGCTCATGAATGAATCAAAGTGTGTAAAGTTCTTAGAATAAATAGTACCAGCATCTAGCAAGCACTTAATAAGCACAGCTATTGTTATTGTTTTTAACCATCCAGCCAAGGGCTCTCAATTCAGTTATTGGGCCCAATCAGAAAGTACCCTAAACCACCAGACATAGTAATCCTATGGTCTTTACAGAATTGGGAGTTTTCCATAGTCAAATCAGAATTCTCCCCACTTCCTTAGTAAATGTAGGAGAAAATGAAGCTGAATTTTTGTAGACCCAAGGCTGGTACTGAGGCAGACCTGAACTGAGGTCAATGACCAAAAGCACAAAGATTTAAGCCTACTTCACACTTCTCTCTAAACCAAGAGAAAGAAGATTCTCAGAAGACTAAAAATAAATTCAATTCAACATGAGATTTGAAGTTTGAGATGAGAAAGTGAAAGAATTCCTTTTTTTAAAAAATGATAAAATGCAGCTAGCTCTAAAGGGAGAAAGTTTTTTTCCTTTTTGTTGGGTTAACCAGGTTTTCTATAATATTAATTTTAAAATATAATATAGTGATAATCCTTATAATTTCCTTTGATTTTTAGTGATTTTACTGAAAAAACACATTCTATGTGCTTATGTAATAGCCTTTCAAAATGTTTTTTTTTATTTAAATTCTGAAAAACTCATTTAATAATCTGGCAATAGCTCTTTTGAATTATGTATAGTTGAATGATTTATTAAAACTTTAATTTTATGTGCTTAGTACTATGTTCTATAAATTATGATTTTATCCAAATAGCTTCTCTTTGTAATCATACTTAGCAGCCCAAATTTAGACATTGTTCTTCTTTGTTTTCTTCATAGACTATCAACCTATATGATGCAGCTTGCTATACAAATTCATTAAGAGTTTATTATCTCAGTTAATAATTTAAATAATACAATGAATATTGCAACCCATTTAAAGGAGGCATTTATTATTTTCACATATTGCTTAAAATCTTTCTATATTTACTACATGCTTATTTCATTTCTATATGCAGTAATTCATACTTATATTAATGAAAAGGGAAAATAAAAAAATTAAATATATATTATATACTCATTTTTTGAAATAAAGGAAGCTGAACATGTCAAATATAGAAAATTTTAATTTTTGCAATAACCTTGCAAGTATTTGAAAGATAAGTTAGAGGGAAAAATGATGAAAATTTAGTATGAACAATTTTGCAAATGGAGAATTTTGACATTTAAATACTTTCACATTAAAGTCAAATGCCTTCTTCAAATCCAACTGCCATATTAATTTAGTCTGTAATATTGAGTAGGTCTAGATGGTAGAAACATATATAAGACATGATCACCTGGACACTTCTGCCTTTAAGGAGCTCAGAGTTCCACAGAAGAGAGAGAGAAATAAACAATTATGACAAGAACATGATCAGTATTTCAGGAGCAAGTTTTGGGAGATGGAATGGAGAGAGGAATTTATAGAAAAGGCTGCTCTCCCAAAGAAGGACAGTAAGAAAAAAATCAAATATTCTAAAGCACAAAGAATAAACAAGGCATATAGAGGGAATATAAGCAAAGTCATAAAGGAGGGCATTGTGTAGCATACTAAAAAGTGTGATTTTTACACAAGAAAGTATAAAACTATCAAAGCTTTTAAGCAGAGGAATAGCATGTCATATAGGTGTATTCAAAAACTGAGTTCAGACGGGGATAGATAAAATGGGAACAAAAAGACCATTTAGAAATCTTTTGCAATAATATAGGATATGCATTTTAAAGGTCTGGATTTAGAGACCCTTAACAGAAAAAAATAAATTTGAGAAGTATTCAGTAAGTAAATTCAATAGGACTCAGATATGGACTTGGTGGTGAGGATTGCTAGAGCTGGAAAGAATTAAAAATTATTCCTAGATTGCTCACTTCAACAGTTAGATGAATAATGTACAATGCACTGAGACAGGAAAAGGTTTATCGTGGGGGAGGGGCAATGGTAATATGGGGTCTGAGAAGTCTGTGGAAACCTAAGTAGTTGTACTAGTAACTTTAATGTACAAGTGTAGAAGAGAGAGATATTGTCTTTTTTAAAAATTGACTTGAGAGAGAGAGAGAGAGAGAGAGAGAGAAACATCAATTTGTCATTCCACTTATTTATGCATTCATTGGTTGACTCTTGTAGGTACCCTGACTGGGGGAGATCCAACCCTCAACCTTGGCACGTCACGATGATGCTCTAACTAACTGGGCTACCAGTCAGGACATGTCTTAATTACACACTTGGGAGTCTCAGAAAATTAACCGAGAAGACTTTCCACAGCATCTAACTAATTTCCTCATGTGTAGAATAAATTATATTCATTTCCTCTAGTAGCAGCAGGATAAAGTCTATTATAAAAATGAACTGAATCAAATAGGCTTCTCTATGTCTTAAACTATGTCTTCTTATTTATTTATGGCTAACCATCATATAATTGCCTCTTTATAGAAAATATCTACTTCTGCTATGACAGCATTCATCACATTAATTGAATAACTCATTAACAATTGCTTATTTTAAAAAATGCTATGCCATACTTTGCCCTCTATTTGGTTTTTCTTCTTTTTAGATCATAAAGTTGCATTCCTTGGAAACTTCTTTGATGAGGCATGTTTTGTTGAATTTTTTTTTAACCTAACAGATGTTTGGGTAGTTAAAATTCCTCATGAGTACGGTATCCTGTGGTTTTCACAACCTAAGTGCTACCCCAGGAATTTTCCTTTCTTGCTGTCTTCCAGTCCTGGTGGTCCATAGGAGATGCACATTATGAAGAGTCTCAATTCATTCCATTCTAATTTCACACCCATACTCTTTTAAAGTTATACATTTCCTCAACATTTTAAGTACCTATTGTGCACCACAGAGATACTTAGCAGCTTTCCAGTCTATATTCCTCCCTCTACTCAACTCAAATTGCTTTTGAGTATAGGGGTAATAAAAAAATAATAGATTAGTAAAATGATCTCCAAGATTTAAATGTTGCAAGTTAAATATTTCTGCCATTTGTAATTTCCGTGCTTGTTTGTATCTATATGCACTCAGCATGAAGTAGAGAGTTATGGCTATTACACAGATGACTTAAGGAGAATAGCAATTTGGCTTCAATGATCTAGATCAGAGTATGTGGGAGAAAGAAATGTTAGCTTGTGTTGGCTGAATACTGTTTTCTTTGTTCACTCTAGTGTACAGTGGTAGATTCAGATTCAGCAAGTAACCCAATTTAATCCTCAGCTTGCAATCCAATTCTGCTCCCTGGATCTTTAATTTAAATTTTCTTCTTTACTAGCTCAGAGAGAGTAAATACAACATATTTTCTAATTTTACAAGCCATTTCAGAACATTTTAAAATAATATTTATCAACCTCATTAGGTTGTCCTTTATTTGAGTTATTCAAAGTGAATAATTTGATTTCAAACTAGCTATCAATTGTTCTCTCCTTATCCAGAAGTTCCAGGTTTTGATAACATGTTCTATTTTGCTAAGAGCTTGGACACAATTTGGTGCTATTAGAATAAAATGCACATATCTGAAATAGTAATTTTATACCAACTTGTATTGTTGTTTTGTCTTTTCTATTATTCAGATGAGTTGTTCACTTTCATAATTTTATCTTCTCATCCTATATAATAAAAGGCTAATATGCAAATTGACCGAATGGTGGAAAAACCGGTCGCTATGACGTGCACTGACCAGGGGGCAGACACTCAAAGCAGAACTTGATTTACAATTTATTTGTTTTGTATGGAAGCCATCATAATTATATGTAGATAGTGTTCTTGATAAGTAATAGAAACATTTACTTAATTATGGTTAATATCTAAACAAGAAGGGTAAAAAGTTAGTTGGTTTTTTTTAATATTAAACTAAATTTGTAACAGCAATCTTTACCTACCCTTAGTGACTTCTCTGGAAAAACATTTAAAGAGTGTTTACTTGAATGCAGAAGTCCTGAAATATGTGTAGATGGCAGAACAATTTTGAGAGATTATTTTGTGTTTCTTTTCTGTATTTTTCCCTTTTCCCCCTCTCAAGCTGTGAGTCAGACCCTGGGTACTTCTTTGTGTCAGAACTTTGTTCAGGTGAAAAGCATACACTACAAAGCTTTTGGAAGACAGATCTGTCTAGGAGGGAGGGAAGGAGGGAAGGAAAGATGGAGAGAGAGAGAGAGACTACAGTCACTGAAAAGGATGTAAAGCATGGTTTCATATCCTCCAGATATGAAGGGAAAATGTAGGCTTAGAAAAAGCATTCTTTTATATCCTATCTAATAAAAGAGAAACATGGTAATTAGCGTACAACCGCTACCCTTCCCATTGGCTAATAAGGGCAATATGCAAATTAACTGCCAGCCAAGATGTCGGCCGGCAGCCAGGTAGCTGGAAGCGAACATGAGGCTTGCTTGCTTCAGTGAAGGAGGACTCCAACATTCCCCGCCTGCCTTGCCGGCCTCTGAGCTGGCAGTTTGAAACATTGTAACAAATATAGAAGCTAAACAAAACCCCAGAAACCAGCTTTCAGCTGGCCGGGATCTCAGAGCTGGAGTTATACATTGTTTCGATTATAGAACGCAAACAAACCAGATACCTGCTTTCAGCAGCGGAAGCCTCAGAGCTAGAGCCAGAGCTAAAGCTGGCCCAGAATAAATAAAAAGAAAAGAAAAAAAGGAGCGGTTGGGAGCTTCAGTCACCCGCCAGCCCGAAAACAGCCCTTAGCCCCTCACCCAGACTGGCCAGGCACCCCAGTGGGGACCCCCAACCTGATCCAAGACACCCTTCAGGGCAAACCAGCCGGCCCCCAGGCCTCTATCCTATATAGTAAAAGGGTAATATGCCTCCCAGCACCAGGATCAGCAGAGCCGCGAGGCCTCCTAGCACCGGATCAGCGTGACAGGGGGCAGCGCCCAAACCCCCTGATCGCCCTGCAGCTCTGTGTGTGACAGGGTGCGGCATCCCAACCCCCTGATCGGCCCTGCTCTGTGTGTGACAGGGTAGAGCCATAACCTCCCCATCGGCCCTGCCCTGAGTGTGAGAGTGGCGGCACCCCAACCCCCTGATCGGCCCTGCTCTGTGTGTGACAGGGTGCGGCGCCTCAAACCCCCCCTCCCCCGATCGACCCTGCTCTGTGCGTGACAGGGTACGGAGCCCCAACCCTCCTGATGGGCCCTGCTCTGTGCGTGACAGGGGGTGGCGCCGCAATCCTCCTCCATCAAGTCAAAGATTTGAAATACGAAGAAGCAAAAAACACCCAACCAGAAAATCAAAAAGAAAAAAGAATCCAAAAATATAAAGATAGTGTAAAGAGCCTCAGGGACAACTTCAAGCGTACCAACATCCGAATTATAGGGGTGCCAGAAGAAGAGAGAGAGCAAGATATTGAAAACCTATTTGAAGAAATAATGACAGAAAACTTCCCCTACCTGGTGAAAGAAATAGACTTACAAGTGCAGGAAGTGCAGAGAACCCCAAACAAAAGGAATCCAAAGAAGACCACACCAAGACACATCATAATTAAAATGCCAAGAGCAAAAGACAGAGAATCGTAAAAGCAGCAAGAGAAAACAGTTAGTTACCTACAAGGGAGTATCCATACAATTGTCAGCTGATTTCTCAACAGAAACTATGCAGGCCAGAAGGGAGTGGCAAGAAATATTCAAAGTGATGAATGCCAAGAACCTACAACCAAGATTACTTTATCCAGCAAAGCTATCATTCAGAATTGAAGGTCAGATAAAGAGCTTCACAGATAAGAAAAAGCTAAAGGAGTTCATCACCACCAAACCAGTATTATATGAAATGTTGAAAGGTATCCTTTAAGAAGAGGAAGAAGAAGAAAAAGGTAAAGATACAAATTATGAACAACAAATACACATCTATCAACAAGTGAATCTAAAAATCAAGTGAATAAAAATCTGATGAACAGAATAAACTGGTGAATATAATAGAATCAGGGGCATAGAAAGGGAGTGGACTGACAATTTTCGGGGGGAAAGGGGTGTGGGAAGAGACTGGACAAAAATTGTACACCTATGGATGAGGACAGTGGGGGGGGTGTAGTGGCAGAGGGTGGGGTGGGAACTGGGTGGAGGGGAGCTATGGGGGAAAAAAAGAGGAACAAGAGTAATAATCTGAACAATAAAGATTTACTTTTTTAAAAAAGTAAATGTGTTATTACATGAGTTAGTTTGTGTACTAACTCAGTAATTTTTATGTTCAGTGATTTTTACACAATTTAATTAAGTAGAAATCAACACATAGATATAAACTACAACAGAAAACAGTATGTGTGATATATAATGATATATAACATATGCATACATACATATATATGTATATAATATATACTCTTATTCCTGTATATATAGGTTGTTCCCAAAAATGAATCCATACCTTAACAGTTGATAACTCACTTAATTGTCACTCCTTTTCAGCTTTAACTGATTTGAAATAATGGGTGAAGCCTGATTAAGCTTTGATCTAAGAAAATTTGTCCTAAAATGCCACTTGATTTTTTTATGGGGATACATAAAAAATAAAGTTTATGGTACAAAACCAGCAACAGTTGACAAATTGAGGGCACAAAAATACCAAATTAAATTATTATTGATGTTTGTCATTCCATTGGTTTATATTGTCAGCAGTGCCTGGACAAGAATGGTCATCAGTTTGAAAATGAACTGTATGTTAATAAACACTGACTTTATAATCATTCAAAGTGTGTATACATTTTGGGGGGACATATATATATTGCATGAAAATCATTCCAATTCTATCTAGACAATGTTCAGAAGATAATAATAGAAATTTATTTACTTAACATTAATGATGTCACAGCAAGTAAGGCAGTTAATTTTAAAATATAAAATTTAAGTTGTAAGAGCAATCTTTACCTATACTTTGAGTACTTCCCATGGAAAATCAATTAAAGAACTTTTTCTTGAATGCAAAAATATATGTACATATACAGGACAAAACTTACGGCCAGGCAGGGTTTGTGCAGATATCCAATTTGAAGCATTTCCATAGCCGGCATTGGTGCTGGCAGCCACTTGAAATCTGTACCATCTAAATTTCTTTAAGCCATATACTGTCTCTTCAGTTAGGTCAGCTTCGTAGAGGTATTGAATTTTTTGATATTCGATACATTCTTCAGATTCCCATTCTCTGCAATTTTGAGCCCGAAGTTGAGTGGTAATCTTGTAATTTTGGAAGTAACCGAAGATAGTGTCAGGTCTCATCCATGTCAATGTTGCACTAGTTGACTGAACATCAGAAAAAGAAATATTTGTGGGAACACTGGGAACTAAAAATTAAAGAGAAAAATACAAAGTCATTGGAATTACCAAACATTTTGTAAACAGAAGTAAAAGATGGGATTTAAAAATACTACTTATAATGTAACTAGTGGCATTTTCTTATTACAATTGCCCTGAGATTAATATTAAGCTGGTGCTACAGAGACCACAGGTTCAAAGAGGTAGAAGACAAAATAATTGCGATTATTTTTATTCCTAGTTTTGCTCCCCAATTCATTTACAATATAAACTTTTGCTTTATATACAAGCACTGGTACAAAAAAACTTGCATGTTCATATAGTCCTATGTCCTTCCCTAGGTATGGTCTGAATGTTTAATGTTCAGTTCCTAAGAAAAACATTCTATATTTAAATGTCTAGACCAGCGGTTCTCAACCCTTTCACAGGGGTCGCCTAAGACCATCGGAAAACACATGTATAATTACATATTGTTTTTGTGATTAATCACTATGCTTTAATTATGTTCAATTTGTAACAATGAAAATATATCCTGCATATCAGATATTTACATTATGATTCATAACAGTAGCAAAATTACAGTTATGAAGTAGCAACGAAAATAATTTTATGGTTGGGGGTCACCACAACATGGGGAACTGTATTAAAGGGTCGCGGCATTAGGAAGGTTGAGAACCACTGGTCTAGACAGACACAAGGGCATCTTATATATAGTAAATGTTGATTATAAAATAATTTAAAATAAAGGTTATTAAATAGATTAATATTTAGTTCATTTTTATTTTATCTTGCACATATTTAGAATTAACAAAACCCTTTCTAGAATATCACCCAGCACACTGATATTAATACTCAGACCAAGACATCTGTATATCACCTATAATACATGCTCCTACTTGAACTCACTTATTAGATTTCATATTTACTATTGGTTTGCTATATGCATACCATGTGCCAGGTTTGGAGCCTATGTAGGGATTAAAGATACATAAGGTTTATGTCTTTTTTTAAAAGAAATAGCCATTTATTGGATATAAAATATAAGCATGTTATGGTTAGAAATATGAAAGAACAATATACTAAGTGGTATGGATACTTCCTTCAGAGATGCCTATATGCAAGGGCTTTTGCTCAGAAGGCTGAGATAGAATGAATGATAACAATGACTTATATGGAAATGGCATAATTCATAAACACTATATGCAAACTTAAAAATAAGATAATTAATAAATAGAAAACTCACTCACTCCTAAACATATCATATGAATTCAACATTTAATACAAATGAGTACCCAATTGTTCCAAGTAATATCGTAGTTGCAGGGAATACAATGAAGAAAACAAACAAAAGTCCCTACCCTTGTGTAATTTACATTAAGGAGGTTTATCTATATATATAAAAGGCTAATATGCAAAGTGTCCCCTCAAGAGTTGGACCAGGAGACCGGGAGTTCAATCGCTCGCTATGAGAAAGAATTACAGGGATATTGAAATTTTAATTGAGTAGTTAAAGAAGGCCTCACTGATTAGAAAACATGATGTTTCTGATAAAAGTGAGGAAAGTAAAAGTGAAAATTTGGGGGAAGATCATCCCAGCAGAAGAAAATGCATTATTAAGGACCCTAAGTTGGAACCATGCTTGGTATATTTGAAAAATAACATAGAGGCTAGTGTGTCTACTAGGAGTTAAGGTCTAAGAAAAAAAACTGAAAGCCAGATTATGTACTGGTACAATGTTGTAAGTTACAATTACTTTAATCTGAATAGAGAAGTAATAGGCTCTAACATGTTTTCATGGAATCACTCAAGCTACAGTGTTGTGAATAGACTAAGGGATACAAGGGTGAAAAGAGAGAGAATAATTAGGAGGCTATTGTAAAGTCAACATAGGAGATCATGATGGCCTAGACCAGTAATGTAGTGGCAAAAATGACAGGAAGTATTGAGATTCTAAATCTAATTTAAAGGAACACTAATAGGATTTGCTGATGTATGACATGTGGTTTGTAAGAGAAAGAGAGAAGTAGAGGGAAATGCTAAGGTCTTTGGACTGAGCAAAAGAAAGATGAAATCACTATTAACCAAGAGGGGGATGATTGTGTAAGGAGTAAGCTTTGGGAAGAAAGATTGAGAATTGATTTTTAGTATGTTTACTTTGAAAGGCCTATTAGATATCCAGAAGGAGATGTGAAATAGTATATAGTTGCATGAGTCTGGAGTTCTGAAGAGAGGTCTAGACTTGAGTTGAAATTTTAGATTTCCTCTTAAATTTTTACTGAATTATCTAGACAGATTGCTGTATATTTGCCTAAATCTGGAAGAGTAGAGAAAGTCTAATGCAATGAAAACAAGTAGGAGATTACTTATAGCCATTGGATTAAATTGATCAAATTTAATTACTCTGTTTTCAAATATTAAATATTTATCATCAAATATTACTGCATTTAAGCAAACATTAATCTTTAAAGGATCATTGCAAACCAAACACTGATGTACTACTTATAACACCCTCCCTCTTCTATCTTTAGTTATGTGGGAAAACTATTAGAGAAAAATTATTTTTTAAGAAAAAACTATCTTTATAGAATAAATTTTGAATTGGCTAAAAAGTAGAATTCCAAAAATTCAGTCAAATTCCTCAACCACTATGTTTGAACTCAACTACTTAAAGAAAAGACATATTTTCAAGATATTTTAACACAAGGCAGAGAAACTTGACTGGCTTGGGGATTCTGGATAAGTTTTAAGAGAAAAGATAGCATGTGATATTGGATTTCATTGATTGTAAAGGTAGAGATTCTAAGGAGTAATGCAATCTAAGCTAACTGCGACCATAGTTTATAATTCATATTGGCAATTATAAATAGAAAGACTGCACAATGACCTGGGGGCATACTGTTTCTGTGGGACTTGCAGATAGCTTGTCAGGCAATGGGAAACCATCAAGTTGTCAGAATAAGATGTTAAGAAGTCCAGTTTATCAAGTCCAGTTCGGCAATTGTACAAAAGGAAAAGGAACAAATTCATAGACCATTTGATTTGTTCAGAAAGAAGAAACAATATGGTAGCAACATGGAGAAAGTAAAGGTTTAGGTCTATTTTGGTGGTTGAATCCATAGAACAGGCAAATGAATTAGAAGATCAGAGAATCAGAATTTGAAAGAAGTTTAGAGATGATCTTGGTCAACTTGTCTTTTTATGTCTCACCCTTATGTAGGCAGATGTCCCCTAAGATTATTGGCCACTATACACATAGCTTCTTCCAGTGTTTCTACCAAACACTGATATAGGTGCTGATGTGATGAAATCTTGCTGTTGTAATTAAGAATTCAAATAAGTTTACTTTAAAATAGGGAGAGATTATCCAGTGGGCCTGATTTTATAACGAGTCCTATAAAAGCACAGAGTTTTCTTTGGCTAGTTATGAAAGAGAAAGTAAGATATATTAAGCAAAAGATATATTAAATGCACAAAAATTTCTCCACTGCTGGCTTTGTAGAAGGAGGGGACCACTTAATAAAGAGTTGAGGCCATCTCTAGTCACTGAGAGCAGCCTTTGGCTAAGAGCCAGCCAGGAAATAGTGATCTCAGTCTAATAACTTTAAGGAACTGAATTCTGCCACAACCACATAAGCTTAAAAGAGGGCCTGAGCTCTACCTGAGAGTACAGCTGACTGACAACTTGGTTTCAGCTGTGAGACCCCGAGTAGAGAATGCTGGCACAGCATGCCCAGATACCTGACTTAACGGAACTGTGTGTGAATAAATCCATGTCGTTTTAAATTAACAATTTTGTGATAATTTGTGACATACAATAGAAAACCAATTCAATTTCCCTCCACAAAATGACCAGTCTCTACTTATCTAGCCTTTGCTTAAATATAGAGAGCCAAGGAAAACTCAAAATCTTGAAGGGCTTTATTTTAAAATTTATTTCCAGATAGTTCTATTAATTTGTTCACCCTTCATTATTTTGAACTGATATCTGTTTTCCTATAATCCTAGATCTACCCTGAAAACCCACCTCAAATAGGCCTAATCCTATTTTCATCTCCTCTTCACTCCATTTATACCAAAGACCTAAAAAGGTTTTTCTTCCACATTAATTTCTATAAAAAATATTGAGCAACTATATGTACACACATGCACACACACACACACACACACACACAAATGTATAAACACACACAAATGCCCATCTACCTATTAGATTTTGTCCCTGAAGGACAGTGGTTCTCAACCTTCTGGCCCTTTAAATACAGTTCCTCATGTTGTGACCCAACCATAAAATTATTTTCGTTGCTACTTCATAACTGTAATGTTGCTACTGTTATGAATCATAATGTAAATATCTGATATGCAGGATGGTCTTAGGCAACCCCTGTGAAAGGGTCGTCCGACCGCCAAAGGTGTCGCGACCCACAGGTTGAGAACCTCTGGTCTAGATTAATGCTTGGAACAAAGAAGGCATTTAATAAATATTTTTACATGTATGAACAAATGAATAAGAGGGTATAACAGGGACTTGATTTAGACAGATGGTCAGAAAAGAATTTTCTGATGAATTATTATTTGACCAGAGACCTGATAGATCGGATGAAGCTTCCCAGGTGAAAAACAGCAGGGTGTGTTAAGACTCTGAGGAAGAAGAGAGTGTGGCACTTTGGAAACATTTTATAAAGGCTGTTGGTCCACAAGGAAGATAGAAAGTTGGGGAACTAGGCCAAAAATCAGAAAATGTTGAGCCTTCTAGACTAGATTCAAGAGTTTTAGTTTTATCCTAAGTGCAGTGGGATAATTGAGAAGTTTTAGATGGATTCTTCATTTGCATTAAAACCATAGACTCTGCTCTTTCCCCATGAGAGCCAGGGAGTATGGTCTAGACACCACCAAGCACCCATTCTATGTTTCAATTTCCAGTGCCTAGCATTTACTAGGCAAATAACAGTGGTAAGGAAGAGGGGTGCATTAGCTATCCAATAAACGAAAGAAGTAAGAGGGCTACCCTTTCCCCATTTCAACAGGAGGGAGGACTAGATGCCCATGGTTCTATGAGGAGCTCACCTTTAAATGTTCACTTTTTAAAAAAGGACTTTATACTTTCTTGCACAGTAAAAATATTTTCAGCAGGTTAATATTGATCCATAGACTCTAGCATTTTCCAAAAAAGTGTTATAAAAAAGTCAAGGTCTAAATAGGATAGTATTTTAACCTAACAAAGAAACAAGGTCTATGCAAGAACTGTTTTTTAATCTGGCTACGAAAGAGTAACAATTGCAGTTACCTTCCATGTGACAGGTACAGCGATGGGCCTTGAACAGAGCCCCAGTGTCTGACACATTGACACTCAGTAAGTGTTGACTGTGTGATTAAAGTATGCTTCACTCAAATAGCCCTTTGGTTTCATGTAGTAAGAAATTTTGTCCACATTTTCCAATCAAATGTACTTAAAAGAATGATAAGAAATGAAATCTATTCTGAGGCCAAATATATAGTATAACTCGCACACAATTCTTTGTAACAAGGCTACCTTAGAGGCACTCATAAATGACCAGCAGTAACCTTCATTTATATCCAGTATCTTCTCTTTTGATGAACAGTGTATTGAACTAGACTATTTCAAAGCGACTGCCCTATTGAATTACAGATACAAAAAGGATTACACTCATTTTAGCATGGAGAATCAGATTTCCATTCTTTAAGAATGACTAAAAATCTCAAACTTTTTCTATCCACAGATGGTACTAATTTGAACACATCATTCCATGCTTCCTGGAGTAATCACGCAGCTTGCTTAGATTTTCTAAACATGACTGAACTGTGATGAAGCGATCAACATTCACTGCCAAGGTATTCCGTAAATTATATTTTTATTCATAAATTATTCTTATCGGTGAAATTCTTTCATCATGATTGAAATAAAAGTCTGTAGATCTATATAAATACAATTTGTTACAGGTTTAAATGCATGTCAGTTTTAGTGACTACTTAATAGATTCAACTTAGAGTATGAAAATGTGTGTAAAAAGTAATTATTCTCTAAACTTCTAAATATCAACTATTAGAAGTTGTCAACCTTTAGATAGAATTTTGATGGTAGCTTTATTGACTTCTTGCTGAACTGGTTAAGTATACTAACATGGGAGACCAAGTTTCCTTAATTCTTTATTTATGACTTTATATTTTTATCTTCCTGAACAGATGTACTCTCTTTTAAGTAAAACAGGTGTCTGGACATTTATATTTATAAAACTTATAAAAGTATCAATATAATCTTTCTTAGCTTATTAAGAATATTTTTGTCTCTAATAATTTTAAATAATTTACAACTCTTTTAGAAACACAAGGAACAAGTACATAATTTGAGCATACACAAATAAAAGCACAGTTTACTAACACTAACATAGTATGGATAAATGTAAAAATATAAATTTCTACAAGGTTGAGTGCAAAGAAAATTTCAGCATACTACATATAAATTTTGCATTAACTTAAATTTTATTATCAGCATTTATTGGACATTCATATTGAGTGGTCTGGGCAAGTTGTCTTAGTGTATCAGATCCTTTTTATACATATGTTAAAAGTAATTTAGCTAATAGAAACCAGTACAAGTAGGTGTTGCCAAGAGGAAAGGCTCAATAAAAGGAGAAAATATAGTAGCTATAATTTGAAAAAACAATTGAGGATTAGTAGAGATGTGAGAGAAAAGATGTTTACATAGATTGAATATGACAAGAGATATATAAGGGGAAACAAAATGTTTGTCATAGACTGGAGAAAAGAAAGTCTAAGGAAGTAAAAACAAGGCGGGGCCATCAAGTATGGTATTATTGAAAGGCACTGAAAGTTTGAAAAATTAGTTTAGATGACGATTTAATTGGTAAAGTACAAACTTAAAGGAAAAACTGAGCCACCATATAGCTATTTATAAGAAAAAAAGAAGAAACAGGAGTACAACAAATGGAATGAACCCAAGAATTTAGTCAATAGCTAAAATAGATATGCCATATACATTCTAGAAGTAAGTTATGGTTTAGCTCTGAGTGTTCCAGCAAATAATATTTAAAAACCAACATTATAGATTTCTGTGGCAATAAAGAAATTAAATAGTCAAGAAATATGCAACATTCTCTGGTACTGAGATCAAATATATATTTCTCCTCCCCAAATCACATAAATAGGGTATCTTGTAATTTACTGAACAATGTCTTCAACAACATACTTATGGTAAATAAAGTTTAACTTAGCTCTTTCTTATAACATCTCTTAGTGTGGGTTGGCATAATAATTATCAGATAATTTTTGTTAAACTATTTCTTCAGAAGTTCTATTTAATTCAGGTACACTTCTCTCAGGTACTCTGGCTTAGTCCAGAGATAGATTTTGGAGTAGCTGGAATAGTATTTACCAAAATATGCTACATAAACATGATTTTAGGTGATACTACAAAGCTGAGAATATGGATTGGCACACTTATTAGTATGACAATTTAAACCATATTAACATATTCAATTTGCATTAAAGGCAATTGAGAAAGTGTCTATTATAAGGAGAACTGTGAAAAGAAGTTAACAGGCCTGTCCCAATATATGTATACACAGACAATTAGGGACCCAAAATTCTACGAACAAAAGCTATAATAATATTGGTATTTTAAAAGATTTTTTATTGATTTTTAGAGAAAGAGGACAGCAGGGGAGAGAGAAACATCAATGTGATAGCGAAACATTGATCAGCTGCTTCCTGCACGCCACTTACCTGGGATTGAGCCCACAATCTGGGCATGTGCCCTGACTGGGACCCGAACTGGCAACTCTTTGGTGCACAGGATGATGCCCCACCAAGCTACATTGACCAAGGCAATAATATTAATTTTAAACTAAGTATTAGTGAACACAGAACTTATTTATACAGTATCTCAGTAAAATTTCTGGTGGGAAAATCTTTTATTGAGAATACTATAAGGAAAATGGGTTATACATATCCTATTTGGAGGTAAAATGAGTTGAGTTGATTTGTTTTACAGAGTAATTAGTTTGACAACGGTATATAGCAAATTATCTCATGAGACTATAAAAAATGACAACTTTGATTTAAAATAGTTCATATGAAGCCAATCTTAGGGGAGCAATTACATAGTAGAGTTCATTTTCTATTAAGACCATTGCATTAACATCTGGAGACTAAATTGAGCCATTAATATTGATGATGAAAAGAGAAAGACATATTGGTTTGTAGGGTTTCACTTGAGGATAGAAATGAGTAAGTAAAATGTACTTCATATCTTGTTAGCATGGATAAATAGAGATGTCTTAGGAGGAGAAGCTTAAGTTAACATAAGAGGTTAGGAAAAAATAATTTAAGATAAATATGTATATATAAGCTTTGAAATCATGAGAGTGAAAGAACATTTAAAAGGAGGATTTATAGTATCAGAACATCAGATGATGAACTCAGTAGTTAATATTGAAGTAAAATAGGAAAAGAAGATAATAAAAAATGCAAGTATGCCAATAATATCTGGCACATATTGATATTTAAGAAATATTTGTTTAAAAAATAAATAAATAAGTGAAAAATTAATAAATAAATGCATAGATGCATGGATTCATGCAAAAATTCAAGAAGAAAGGGTCACCAATGCTGACTGCAATCAAATCCTACTTGAAATCATTCCTCTTTTTTAAGGACTGTGGCTGTACAAACAAAATAACTAACTAAAAACCTTAATAGGTTAAAATACTCAAAAGGTCCTGGACCTAATGTTTGGGGAATGTTCTATAAGAAAGAAAAAAGAACTTGGATTTCTCAGGGATTCAGAATGAGAGAGAGGGAGGAGAAAAAGAAGACGTAATTTAATGATATTTCAGAATAAAAGCCACACTCTCCAAAAAGAAGATAACAAAATCCAGAGTTTTTGAAAAGCATCACCAATAATATTCAATATGAGTTTAAAATTTACTAGGCATATAGAAACATTACTAGTAACAGAGAAATGTGACTTATAGGCAAGAAGAAAAAGTGTTCAATAGGAAAAGATTACAGGATAAGGAATTAGAATAAAAAGAATTTTAAAAAGCTATTATAAATACTTTATTTGACAATGGAAAACAGTTATAATTGAAAAGCAAATGGGCAATTTCAACACAGAAAATGAAAATAATGAAACAGAACTAGATGAAAATTCTAGAATTTAAAAGTACAATATCCTAAATGAAATATTCATTGAGTTTAACAACAGATTTTAAAATGGTAGAATACAGAATCAATCAACTTGATAATCCTATCTAATAAAGAGGTAATATGCAAATTGACCATCACCCCAACACACAAGATAGAGTGGCTTTGTGTGCTAGGTGTCCTATAGGGCCCAGTAGCTCATCCTCCTCAATTCCCTGAGGTGGACACTCTTGGTGCACCCCTTTATGGGCTTTGTGCACAGTCTTGTTGTAGTTAAGCCTTGATTGTAGTTGGTATCACTGGGAGGAATTGACCTCCAGGCCAATTGGCTGTGAGAATCAGCTTTGTCTATGGTGGGAGAACTTCTGTGCTGGAGACACCTTCTGGGGCAAGACTTGCTTCAGTGGGGCTTTGGTGCTCACTGAGTCTGCCCCCTGAGTGTGTCCGTTATGGATCTGAGGAGTTGTAATCTGGATGGTCCCACTCTAACCACTGGGTATACTGGCTCTTGGATCTCTAAGGAGGTGCTAATTTAGCCTCTGCCTGAGGCTACCCAGCAGGAGCTATGGAGAGATCTGCAGATTCCTATTCTTTGTTTGGTGTTTGGAAGTGCCCAGATGAGGCCCAGCTGTGAAGCAATGCAAGCTGCTGTGAGGCCTTGGGCCTTCTTTTGGAAGTTCTGGGTCTCTCTGACCCAGCTGCAGTTTGTTAGGTAATTTTCAGATTGGAAAGGGCCAGGCCTTTCATATGCAAAAGCCTCTGGGAACAGCTTGGGTGGGGCGGGGTCTCAGGGGATCATCAGGGCGGAGCAAACAGCTATGGCTGATCCTCTGCCCTGCCCTAAGAGGCCCTGGGTCTCAGTGTCCCGCGGTAATCACTGCAAGCACCTCTGAGAGAAAGCCGCCCTCGAGTTCTGATCGATGCCTGACAGTCCAGTTTCTCCCCATATGAGTCTGGGTCTCCAGAGACTCGCCCAGAACTGGAGTTCAGAGCAGTCGAGAGCTTGAGACTCCCTCCCAATTAAAAAGACAACCGTGTCCTCAGTTGCCAGCCCTTTCCATGTGCGCCTCTGTACCTCTGCACTTTACTTCCGCACCTCCTCTGAATCTCAGTGTGCTTTTCTCTTTCCTTCTAGTTGTAGAATTTCCACTTAGCCAGCCTTCCTGTGGTTCTGGGTTATGTCCGTTTTGTCTTTTAGTTGTATTTTTGAAGTTGTTGTGCGAGGCAGCAATTTCACGTGTTTTCCTATGCCGCCATCTTGGTTTCTCTGCTCATTGGTTTTATTATTTTTATTTTTATATATTTATAACTGACAGTAAAACATATTTAATATAGTGGCAAAATATTTTGAAGATCATGGAACAATCATAATATCCCCCATTGACTATGAAGATTGCTTTGCATAAATTCAGTTGTACAGTTTATGGTATCACACTAGCATGTAAAAATGGAATAGGTCAAAATATGTTCAATAAGCATGTTAAAGAATTTCATATCATCAATCATCACTGAAATGAAAATTAAACTTACAATAAGATTGAAATTCTTTACACTAATTAGAATGTCTAAAATGAAAAATAACACAAAATTCTGCTGATAACTAAGAAGTCATTAGGACTCTCACACATTGCTGTTGGGTATGTATTCAAAAGAATACACTTTAGAAACCTGTCAGTTTCCTGAACAGTTAAACATGCATCTAGACTATATCCCAGCAATTCCACACAAAAAAAGAGTTATACAAAAATATCTATAGCAGTTTCTCTCATAATACATATTTTGAAACCATCAAAAGAAAACAGACATACAAATAATGGGGTATTCATATGATGGGAAATGACAACAATAAAAGAATGAATTACCCAAACCCTCAACAACATGACTTCTCAATTATGTTTAAAGAAATAGAGCATACATAAAAGAGCTACCAGAAAACAAAAGATAAAATAGCTATAGGAAATCCTCATACATCAATAATTACCCTAAATGTAAATGGACTGAATTCACCAATAAAGGCAGATTAGCAGATTATATAAGAAAAGCAAAACACAGTGGGGGTGAGGGGGCAAGTGGGGGACAACAACACATATGTAATACCTTAATCAATAAAGAAAAAAAAGAAAACAACCATGTGCTGCCTTCAGGAGACACATATAAACTGCAAAGACAAAGGTAGTTTCAAAGTAAAAGGGTAGAAAATGATTCTCCAAGCAAATAATATCCATAGAAAAGCAGGTGTAGCCACATTTATATCTGAAAAAATATATTTCAAGATAAAAAGGTAACAAAAGACAAAATGGAAATTTTATAATGATAAAGGGGATAATACATCAAAAAGTCATCATTATTTTTTTATCATTATTTTTTTATTGATTTTAGAGAAGGAGAGACAAACACTGATGTGAGAGAGCAACATTCATCAGCTGCCTCCTGAAAAGCCCCTATCAGGGATCAAACCTGCAATCCGAGCATGTGCCCTAACTGAGAATTGAACCAGCCACCTTATGGTGCATGGGATGATGCTCAATCAATTAAGCTACACTTCTTAATATATATGTACCAAATCAGGGAATACTAAAATATATAAAGCAACTAATAACAAAACTAAAGGGAGAAACAGACAAAAACACCATCATATTTGGGGACCGTAAAACTTCATTGACAGCCGAAACCGGCTTGGCTCAGTGGATAGAGCGTCGGCCTGCGGACTGAAAGGTTCCGGGTTCGATTCCGGTCAAGGGCATGTACCTGGGTTGTGGGCACATCCCCAGTGGGAGATGTGCAGGAGGCAGCTGGTCGATGTTTCTCTCTCATCGATGTTTCTAACTCTCTATCTCTCTCCCTTCCTCTCTGTAAAAAATCAATAAAATATATTAAAAAAAAAACTTCATTGACAGCTACAGATAGATCATGCAATTGGAAATTCAACCAAGAGATATAGGCCTTAAAAGACACATTCAACTAAATGGACACAGTTGACATTTACAGAGCCTTTCATTCCAGAACACCAGATTATACATTCTTCTCCAGGGCACCTGGAACATTATCAAGTATAGACCATATGTTGAGTCACAAAACTAACCTCAACAAAATCAAGAATGTTGAAATTATACCAAGCATAGTCTCTAACCATAATGCTTTGAAATTAGAAACCAACTGCAAAAAGGAAGCAAAGAAACCCACAATTATGTGGAGATTAAACACATACTACTAAAAAAAATGACTGGGTCAAAGAAAAAATGAAAGGTGAGATCAAAAGATGTAGAGACGAATGAGAATGACAATACAACATATCAAAACTTCTGGGATGCAGCAAAAGGACTAATAAGAGGGCTGTTTATATCATTATAGACCCCTCTAAAGAAATAAGAGCAGCCCCAAGTAAATAACCGAACATTAGACCTTAAAGAACTAGAAAAAGAAGAACAAAAGCAACCCAAAGGTAACAGAAGGAAATAGTAATAATTAGAGCAGAATTGAATGAAATATAGAACAAAAAGATTACCTAACTCTGATACCAAAACTTGGCAAAAAACTACAGACCAATATCTCTAATGAATATGGATGGAAAAATAAAAAACCAAATACTAGCAAATTGAATACACTAATACATTGAAAAAATAATACAGCACAATAAAGTAGGGTTGTTACCAAAGGCACAAGGATGATTCAACATATGCAAATGGAGCAATGTAATACACCCCATTGACAAAACAAAGGATAAAAATCATATAATCTTACCAATAGATGCAGAAAAAGCATTTGATAAGATACTATATCCATTTATGATGAAAACACTCAATGAAATAGGTATGGAAGGAAACTGCCTCAACATAATGAAGGCCATATGAGAAACCCCAGCCAATATCATACTCAATGGTGAAAAACTGAAAGCTTTTCTTTTAAAGTCAAGAACAAGACAACCATTCCCACTCTTAATTAACATGGATCTGGTATTCCTAGCCAAAGCAATCAGGCAAGAGAAAGAAATAGAAGGCATCCAAATTGGGAAAGAAGAAGTAAAAGTGTCACTTTTTTGCAGATGACATGATTATGTATATAGAAAACCCTGAAGATTGCACCAAATACTAAAGGAAATAATAAACAAATACAGTAAAGTTGCAGGATACAATATCAATGCACACAAAAAAATCTACTGCTTTCCTATATACTAACAATGAAACTTCATAAATAGAAATGAAAAAATCAACTCCTTTTAAATTGCAACCAAAAGAATTTAATACCTAGGAATAAACTTAACAAAGGATGTGAAAGACCTACATACTGAAAACTACAAAGCATTATTAAGAAGGACTTAAATAAAAGATGGGAAACCATAAAAATTCTACAAGACTCCATAGGCAGCAAAATAACAGACATATGTCGTAGCAATATCTTTACCAATACAGCTCTTAGGACAATGGAAACTAAGGAGAAAATAAATAAATGGGACTACATAAAAATAAAAAGCTTCTTCACAGAAATCATCAACAATACAAGAAAGCCCACTGCATGGGAGAACATATTTGCCAATGTTATCTCTGATAAGCATTTAATCTCCAAAATTTACAGGGAACTCATACAACTTAACAAAAGGAAGATAAACAATCCAATAAAAAAAATGGGCAAAGGACCTAAATATACACTTTTTGAAAGAGGACATATGGAAGGCCAAAAGACATATGAAAACATGCTCAAAGTCACTAATCATCTGAGAGATGCAAATCAAAATGACAATGAGGTACCATCTCACACCTGTCAGAATGGCTATCATCAACAAAACAAAGGACAAGTGCTGGAGAGGATGTGGAGAAAAAGGAACCCTTATGCACTGCTGGTGGGAATGCAGACTGGTGCAGCCACTATGGAAGACAGTATGGAGTTTCCTCAAAAAACTAAAACTGGAACTCCCATTTGACCCAGTGATCCCACTTCTAGGAATATATCCCAAGAAAACAGAAACACCAATCAGAAAGGATATAGGCACCCACTATGTTCATAGCAGCACCATTTACAATAGCTAAGATTTGGAAACAGCCTAAATGCCCATCAGCAGATGAGTGGATTAGAAAACTGTGGTACATCTACACAATGGAATACTATGCTGCTATAAAAAAGAAGGAATTCTTACCATTTACAGCAGCATGGATGGAATTGGAGAGCATTATGCTAAGTGAAATAAGCCAGGCAGTGAAAGAAAAATACCACATGATCTCACTCATATATGGATAATAAAGACCATTTTAACCTGGTGAACAAAAAGATAGATTCAGAGGCAGAGAAGCATCAAACAGACTGTCAAACTACAGCGGGAAGGCAGGGGAGGGTTGGGGGGTGGGGTAAGAGATCAACCAAAGGACGTGTATGCATCCATATAAGCATAACCAATGGACACAGACACTAGGGGGTTGAGGGCATGTACTGGGGGGAGGAGGAGGGAAGCCGGGGTGAGGTCACTAAGGGAAAAAGGAGACATATGTTCTACTAATTGTAATACTTTGAACAATTAAAAAAAATGCCAGGATCCAGCAAAAAAATAAAAATAAAAAATAAAAAAAGAGATTGAAAAAGACACAATGAAGTTAAAAGGTATTTCTAAGCCAGTCAGTGAAAGATAAATACCACATGATCTCACTCATTTATGGATAATAAAGAACATTACAAACTGTTGAACAAAAATAGAGGCAAAGAAGCATCGTACAGACTGTCAAACTGCAGCAGGAAGGTAGGGCAGGGTTGGGGCGGGGGGTAAGAGATCAACCAAAGGACTTGTATGCATGCATATAAGCACAACCAACAGATGCAAGACACTGGGGGCAAGGGGATGAGGGCAAGTGCTAGGGGGTAGGGGAGGTTGGGGTGGGGGGCGGTCAGTGGGGAAACAAAAGTGACATATGTACTACTATTTGTAATACCTTAAACAATAAAATTTTAAAAATTCAAATCGAAAAAAAATATTTCTTATTCATGGGTAGGAAGAATCAACATATTTAAATTGACCATATTACCCAAAGCAAAATACATATTTCATGCAATCCTCATCAAAATCCCAATGTCATTTTTAAAAAGAAATAGAACAAAAATCATCAGAATTATATGGAATCACAAAAGACCCCCAAAAGCCAAAGCAATCCTGAGAAAAAAAGAATGAAGCTGGATGTATAAAACTCCCTGACTTAAAATTATAATACAAAGTGACAATAATCAATAGAACATGGTATTAGCAGAAAAATAACTACACGGAACAATAGATCGGAATTGAGAGCCCAGAAATAAAACCACAGAAGACAAAAACATGCAGTTAGGAAAAAAGAGAGAGAGGGAAAAAAGCCTCAAATAAATGGTGCTGGGAGAATTGGAAAGCCACACACAAAAGAACAAAAATTAATTCAAAATGGACCTAAGACCTAAATTGTAAGATCTGAAACAATAAATTACATGGAAGAAAACATAGGTAATAAACTTATGGATCTTGGTCATAGAGAACATCGTATGAATTTGAGCCCAAAGGCAAGGGAAGCAAAGGCAAAAATGAATGAATGGGACTATATCACACTAAAAAGTTTCTGCACAGCCTAAGAAACCACCAACAAAACAAAAAGGCAACCAACCAAATGGGAGGTGATATTTGCAAACAGTTGCAACAAGCAGTTAATATCCAAAATATATAAAGAACTCATACAACTCAACACCAGACAAACAATCCAATTAATAAATGGGCAAAATACCTGAACACAGCCATCAGATATATGAAATATGTTCCAATTCACTAGCTATTAGGGAAATATAAATCAAAACTACAATGAGATACCACTTCACACCTGTTAGAATGGCTATTATTAACAAGACATGTAATAAAAAGTGTTAGGTTGTGAAGAAAAAGGAACCCTCTTTCACTGCTGGTAGGAATATAAACTGGTACAACCGCTGTGGAAAACAGTATGGCTTTCCTAAAAAAAACTAATAATTGAGTTTTCATATTACCTACCTCTATCCCTCTTCTGGGTATCTACCTGAAAAATTTGAAAACATTTATTTGCAAAAACTTATGCACTCTTATGTTCGTTGCAGCATTATTACAGTGGCCAAGACATGGAGACAACCAAATTGTCCTTCAATAGAGGATTGGATAAAAAAGATGTGGTACATATATTCTATAAAATACTACTCAGACATAAGAAAAGATGAAATATTGCCATCTGTGATAACATGGATGGACCTTGAGAATATTATGCTAAGCTAAATAAGTCATTCAGAAAAAGTTAAGAACCATATGATTTCACTCATATGTGGGATATAAAACGGAAGGGGGTGTGGAGGTAGTAAAAAATAAAGGGGTCAAATATACAGTGACAGAAGATTATTTGACTTAGGTGGTGGGCACACATGCAATATATAGATCATGTATCATAAAAATGTACACTTGAAAACTATATGACCCTGTTAACCAATGTCACCCCAATAAATGTAATAAAATAAAACATTTTAAAAAAAAGAAAGAAAAGAACTCATATAGTCAAGAACAATTGATACTAATCTATGTTGATTAAAATTAAGACAATGGTTGCCAAGGGAAGTTTCTGTGGGAGACAGAAATGTTCTACATGTTGTTGAGTGGTGGTTACTTAGGTTTATGCATTATAAAAATTCACTGAATCATACACTAAGTTCTGTTCATTTCACTATATAAAAAATAATTTCCCATAATTAAAAAACATAAAAAGGAATCAGAAAAACATAAAAAAGAAAAAAGTTTTCCCATAAAAATATACTTATATATAAATTTAAAATACTAGACAATAATACTTTCTAGCTTATAGAAAAAATAATAATGATACAACAATGTACCTCTCATATATCCATACCAGAAATGAAGCCTTACAGCATGTCAACTACTTTAAACTATCTTTGGATAATTAATCTGCAGGTGGAGTTCCTGCTAGTACTTCTGAGAATAGCATTCTATCCAGATTTTAGGGAGTATGTCTTACATAATTAGCCATTTCTCTATAACAATAATTTAAATGAAAAATTTCAAGTCTATCATTTAAAAATGTTAGACCTCTCGTACATAACAAATAGTAATAAAATTTTGTATATAAAAAATTACAAACAATGTTTTTTTTAAATCCTATTTAAAGTAGACTCACTTAATTAGTAAAATACTTTTGGGCAACTGATTTTTAATATATCATTTAATTTATATAATTTTCATTGCTATGTTCTATCCAGGATAATATTATCTTTCTAACATTGCAATTTGTTTTAAAGTAATAATTATTCATAATAAGGTATCCAGGTAAGCACAGAATAAGTGATTGTTTTCAAGTTTGCAGTAAATAACTAGGTCAAGTTACAATGATGATATTAATACATAAATAAATATTACTTTTTATTTGAATTTTGGAAGTTTTTAATAACATGGTGGCTGCTATTTATGCATGTTTTATATTTATGATAGGTTCCTCCACCAAAGTTGTTTTTATAGACCATGAAACATAATATTTAAAATTCACTGTTTTGAGGTTAACAATAATGTGCACTCCCTTATATTCAAAGCCTTTTTTTACATTCATACTGCACTGATTTTTAAACTGAATTGAATTATTAATACAATTTTGCTATCATTAAAATTCATTTATTCTACATTTGAGAGTTTTTATACCATTAATAAACATTTTCCCCTGAAGTTTATAATCTCATAGGAACAATAATCACATTCTTGAAGCATACAAGTAATATTATTACCAGAAAGAGAGAAAAAAAGAAGGAAAGAGAGAAAGAGAGAAAGAGAGAAGGAAGGAAGGAAGGAAGGAAGGAAGGAAGGAAGGAAGGAAGGAAGGAAGGAAGGAAGGAAGGAAGGGGAAGGAAGGAAGGGGGTTTTGCATGCACATGCACATGCTTAATTTACTTTAAAAGGAAAGTAAAAGAGAATAAGAAAAAATGGGGTGAAATGGGGGAGGAGGTTGATATGTAAAGGCTGTTATGAAAAGTATCAGCTACAGCTGCATACGACAGGAATGGAAAATAGTGTAATAAGATATGCCCCAGTTCCTAAATAAGTTCATAAAAATGCTGCTGGAAGAACAGCTGGCTTTAGCTGGAGCTGGGATGAAGAAAAGAGTCGGTGCCTAGAGTCCACTTAATGAAAGGTATTAGAGCATCAATGGGGTCAAGAAGAATTATGCAGAGTAACTCAAATTCATTTTTCTTGCAAAAGGAATTACATTTAAAAGGATTTTAAATTTATAATTTAGAATTTGATACCTAAGACAATTTCATAATAGCAGACATTACACCTTTGGGACTGATCCAGGCTAAAAAATGTGAGATGTGTCCAGGACCTTTAAAATTTTCCCAGGATATATTTTGCTTCAGTATTTTACAGATCTTATCATGTTAACTAATAGTGTTTTTAATAATATAGGTTAAGCACATATTTGATAATAGAAATATAGTTTTCTTGAATTTTAAATAATATTTGGGTAAAAGCATGTATATGCTTACATCATAATTATAATGTAAGCATATACATTCATGAGGAAATTTGTATAATGGACCCATATTCCCCCCACTCCATAATGACTCTACTTAGATATTATAAAATAATGGAATAAAACTACTCTAATTATAATAAACTCAAATTACTTGTTACATTTCTAAGGTAAGGGAAGCATTGTAATATAGTAGAAAGAGTTCTCTATTAGTAAAAGCTGTGCTAATAACTAGTTATAATACACTTAGCAGACATTTAACCTCTTTGCTTCATTTCCCATGTATGTAAAATGAATGACTGAATGATATTATCATGAGATCTAATGAAGATCTAAAATTATATAATTCTAAATTTTTAAAGCACAAGAAATAAATGTTTCATAATATTCTTCCCATTAGTACCTCAGTTATGTATTAAATAACTTGATCTTGAATATATGGATAAAAGAGGGTTCTATACATAGAGAGTAAATATATTCCCATGAATGGACTTCTGCTTTGAAGAAGATGGAGTTCATTATATTCCACAAATGAGTGAGATCATGTGATGTTTCTTTCTCTGACTAGCTTATTTCACTTAGCATAATGCTCTCCAGTTCCATCCATGCTGCTGCAAATGGTAAGAATTCCTTCTTTTATACAGCAGCATAGTATTCCATTGTGTAGATGTACCATAGTTTTTTAATCCACTCATCTGCTGGGCACTTAGGCTGTTTCTAAATCTTAGCTATTGCAAATGGTGCTGCTATGAACATAGGGGTGTATATATCCTTTCTGATTGGTGTTTCTAGTTTCTTGGTATATATATTCCTAGAAGTGGGATCACTGGGTCAATTGGGAGTTCCAGTTTTAGTTTTTTGAGGAAACTCCATACTGTTTTCCACAGTGGCTGCACCAGTCTGCATTCCCACCAGCAGTGAAGGAGGGTTCCTTTTTCTCCACATCCTCTCCAGCACTTGTCGTTTGTTGATTTGTTGATAGCCATTCTGACAGGTGTGAGATGGTACTGCATTGTTGTTCTGATTTGAATCTCTTGGATGATTAGTGACTTTGAACATGTTTTCATATGTCTCTTGTCCTTCCTTATGTTCTCTTTCAAAAAGTATCTATTTACTAGTAGGTCCGTTGCCCATTTTTTTATTGGGTTATCTTCTTTTTGTTAAATTGTATGAGTTCCCTGTAAATGTTGGAGATTAAACCCTTATCAGTGATAACATTGGCAAATATGTTCTCCCCTGCAGTGGGCTTTCTTGTTGTTTTGTTGATAGTTTCTTTTGCTGTTCAGAAGCTTTTTATTTTGATGTAGTCCCATTTGTTTATTTTCTCTTTAGTTTTCATTGCCCTAGGAGCTGTATCGGTGAAGATATTGCTTCGGCATATGTCTGAGATTTTGCTGCCTGTGGATTCCTCTAATATTTTTATGGTTTCCCATCTTATGTTTAAGTCCTTTATCCATTTTTAGTTTTTTGTTTATGGTGTAAGTTGGTGGTCTAGATCAGTGATGGCGAACCTTTTGAGCTCGGCGTGTCAGCATTTTGAAAAACCCTAACTTAACTCTGGTGCCGTGTCACATATAGAAATTTTTTGATATTTGCAACCATAGTAAAACAAAGATTTATATTTTTGATATTTATTTTATATATGTAAATGCCATTTAATAAAGAAAAATCAACCAGAAAAATGAGATCGCGTGTCACATCTGACGCGCGTGTCATAGGTTCGCCATCACTGATCTAGATGCATCCTCCCTATTCCTCCCTTGACGTTCAACTTTGGGCATTAAATATGAAACAAACATAAGAACACGCTGAAAGGTGGTGAGAAGAAGTCAGAGCAATGAGGAAACTCAAGACCCAAGGAACAACAGAGTGGTGAGTGACCTGGGTTTTCTTTTTGATTCATATATCCTAGAAGACAGCAGTCTGGAAATGTCAACCATCTCAGCTGCCAAAACAGCCCTAATAATGGCCTCTCTCTCTAGCAAAAAACCAAAATCAAAATAAAACAGAAAGCCTTACAAGATAGAAAACCTTTAGGTAGTAACAGCTCTACCCAGTACCACAGAGAAAAACTGTGATCTCATCCCCTCCCATGACAACAAGGGTCAAATGGGGAATGTAGTGTTCTGCCGTCTGTAGGCAGTAATGAAGCACCCCAACCATCCTGGATAGGATGAGGGCAGAGAATGAAACATAGGGAGCCGGGGCTTTTACCCTTTCCAGATGTCAATATACCCCTCTATCATGTCAATGGAGAACATGTGGGGAGCAGTAATGAAGCCAGGGTCAGGAGGCCTCCTAATGGAGACCTAGGGGCAGCCTCTTTTCCATGCCCACCCAGCATCCTCCCCTGGGTGTCAGGAGGCTGAGTGAGGAACTTGGATTTCTATCTCCATAGGACAGCAATGAAGAGGTGACCGCCCTTTCCCTACCAGAGTTGTAACAAAGGAAAGCATTACAAATTTAATGACCTTAATAGTTTCAGGGCTATTCAAATGATCCATTTCATATTAGGTAAGCTGTGGTAGGTATGTTTTTTGAGATATGAGTTCCTTTCATCCAAGGAATACAATTTATGTATGTAAGTTGTTGGCATGATTCCCTTATTATTTTTTTGATGTCTGTAGTGGTTTCATTCCTAAATGTTGACAATTTATGTCTTCTCTCTTTTTTTTGCCAGGCTTGCTAGAGGTTTGTCAATTTTATTTATTTCAAGAACCAGCTCTTTATTTCACTGATTTTTCCTATTGTTTTCTGTTTTCATTTAATTTGTTTCTGTACTTATTTTTATTATTCTGTTCCTTCAGCATGTTTTGGACTTATCTTCCTTTTCTTTTTCTAGACTCTAGTGCAGTGGTTCCCAAACTTATTTGGCCTACCGCCCCCTTTCCAGAAAAAAATATTACTCAGCGCCCCCTGGAAATTAATTTTTTTTAAATTGTAATAGCAATTAAACAGAAAGATATATGCATTAATGTTTCTACCTTTTTCGTAAAATATAGTAAAGAAAGGTGTAAATTAGAAACATTGAAGTTTGAAATTATGAAACTATTTATTGAACTCAGAATAGAAAGGTAATACAAAAAAAGTTAAAACAAATGCACCTGTGGCCATCACCGCCCCCCTGGATCGCTGCAGCGCCCACCAGGGGGCGGTAGCGCCCACTTTGGGAATCACTGCTCTAGTGGATGAGTGGGAAAACAAATTATTGATCTGAGTTGTTTCTTCTTTTCCAATTTATGCATTGAGTACTATAGATTTTCCTCTATTCATTATGTTAACTATATTTCACACATTTTGATATATTGTATTTTCATTTCATATCAATTCAATACATTTTAGGTTACTATATTTCTTTATTTCTCTTGAGACTTCCTTTTAAACAAATGGATTATTTAGAAGTACCACTTTTTGCAACTGGTTTGACATCACATTTCAGCTTCAATTTTGGCTCCTGAGAACACTTAAACATAATTTTAAAAATCCACAAAATAGAGATGCCCTGGCCCAGATGGTGTCACTAGAGAACTCTATCAAATGTTTAAAGAAGAATTAACACCAAGCATACAAATCTCTTCCAGAAATTAGAAGATAATCATATTATGAAGCTAGTTTTAATTTATCAAAACTAGACAAAGTGAAAAATAAACCCACAGCACTACAGACCAATATTCCTCATGAATACAGATGTAAAAACCCTTACAAAATATTAGCAAATAGAAATCAATAATATATGAAAACAAGCACACAATGATCAAGTGTGGTTGATTCCAGAGACCAAAGGCTTGTTTAATATCAGAAAATCAATCACTATAATCCATGTTGTTAACAGATTAGAGAAGAAAATCACATGAACATGTCAATCAATGCAAAAAACATTTACAAAAAATTATTTTTTAAAAATTGATAGCTACTAAATCAGACACCATACAGAGGAGAAAAAAGAAAACCTATGAGACCCATATAAAGTAAGTACTGTTATCCCTATTTGAGGGAGAGTATGTGGGAAAACTGAAATTGAGAGAATTGACATATCTGGTTGGCAGGGAATCTCTGTCTCACAGCCTTGTGTGTAACTGCCAAGATCTACCAATTGCTAATTATTTTTATTGGGAAACCATAGAAATTTACTCTAAAACACATCCAGCAATACAAAACTATAAAATCCTAATTTCTCTCAAATCCTCTTCACAATAGTAACCACTGTGTCTAAAGTACTTTTTATTATTTTATTTTTAATTTTTATTTTATTTTTCAATAACTTTATAATCAATATTGTTTTGTATCAGGTGTACAGCATAGTGGTTAGAAACTCATATACTGTACAAAGTGTTCCTCCAATATTTCACATACCCACCTGGCTCAATACATTGATATTATAAAATTATTGACTATATTCCTTATGATGTACTTTACATTCCTACTACTACTTTTTATATAACATTCTTGAAATGACAAAATTATGGAAAATGGAGAACAAATCACTGGTTGTCAGGGAGTTAAGATAAGGGGAAGTGCTAGGAGGGTGGGCATGAATTATGTGTGGCCATAAAAAGGCAACATGAGGAATTATTCTCATGAGAATGTTCTCTGTTTTGATTGCATCTGTATAAACATTCTGTTTGTGATATTGTACTAAAACTTTGCAAGATATTACTATTGAAAGAAACCGGATAAAGAGAACACAGGATTTTTCTGTATTGTTTCTTATAACTGCATGTGAATCTACAACTATCTCAAAAAAAACATTCAGTTGAAAAAAGTACCCCATAAGACATGCCATTCTTAGATATTTTATCACATAATTGTATAAAAATTATTTTGTGGCTGAAAGTTTCTACTTAAGGTACCCAAAGTATATATATTGTACTGATCACTCTTCAAGGCCTGTATATTCATTGATTGATTCATAAAATATTTATTGAGCAGCACTGTATGCCAAACACTCTTATAGATACTGAAAATAAGTGTGAACCACATAAAGAAGAAGTCCTATCCTCATGAGCGTGCACTGTAATGAGTGCAGATCCACACACATGGCACATGTATAGAAAAGTAGAGCAAGAAAAGGGATAGAAAATTCTAGCTAGAAGGAAGTTCATTCATAAATAAGTCAGATCCTTTTTGAAGACGTGGCCTGTGAGGATAAATTTCAAAAGATGAAGAAGAATATGTATATTTAACTAGCAAAGAGAATGCTGATTTGTAAAGAATTTTATGGGCCACTGAAATGACTATGGAGTTTAATTTTTGTGACTTGAAAGGCTCCATAAATATGAAATGAACAAAGCATTTTCTGTCTGAAGAGATTACTACAGTGTTTGAGGAAAATGGTAAAAAAGAATCACTAATTTTTGAGTTACTTATATTATTTCTTACTCTAAATTTAGTAGAATGTCCAATTTTCCATGATATTATATTCAAACTTCTGCTGCAATTACATATAAAACTAAGACCAGAGTGAGGCCTTCTTACACTCTTTCCAATACAATGCCCTCTACTATAGTCAGAATTCCAACTCAGCTTGACCCTTGTATTGCATTCTTTTATTCCAGTGTTGCCTCTTGCTGTATCTTGGGATCCTATTTACTCTCCTCTATTAATTTCACTGTTTTCATCAATAATGATGGTGCCACAGGGTGGTTTACTCTGAGTGCATTAGCATACCCATAATCTTCAGATCTCCCTAACCCCACCTTCTAAAAGAGCTCAAATAAAAATAAGAATGTTCTTTGAGATGCATAGTTGACATTTCTCACAGCATGTTAAAGGACCAAAAAAAAAAATTTAGAACACGTGGCTATTTTATTGATGTATATCAGATGATCTAAACATGAAGCATAACTGCCTATGAAATTCAAGGTTCAAGAACATGTCATTATCTTCCAATTAGGTTGCTGAGTCTAAGTTTCTTCTGTAAGGCAATTCTGAAGCTACCAAAGAGCAACATCCCATTCTTATTTCACTTCATTACATTCTTCAATAAAATCTATTTCCCCTGAATTCCTATTTGATTAGATCTCTAATCTACACAACTGACTAACATATTTCTATAGTTTTGTATTTAACTGCTTTATATTTATTGGACATGCCTTTGTAATAATGGTGGAGTTGTTTGGTCATGCAGCGCAGAGATCACCAGTGCCATTCAAGACTCAATAGAGCCTGCACATAGTAAGCAGTAAGTATACATTGTCAGATGTCCACCACTCTACAAGTGCAAAAGATACTTCTCCAAAGAGGACATACAGATGGCCAATAAACATATGAAAAGATGCTCAACCTCACTAATCATCAGAGAAATGCAAATTAAAACCACAATGAGATATCTCCTCACACCTGTCAGAATGGTTACCATCAATAAATCCATAAACAACAAATGCTGGCGAGGATATGGAGAAAAGGGAACCCTTGTGTACTATTGGTGGGAATGCAGATTGGTGCAGTAGTATGGTTACCTCAAAATATTGAAAATGGAAATGCTTTATGACTGAGCAATTCCACTTCTGGGAATTTATCCAAAGAAACCCAAAACACTAATTCAAAAGAATATATGCACCCTTATGTTCATTGCAGCATTTTTTACAATAGCCAAGATTTTGAAGTAGCCCAAGTATTGATCAGTAGATGAGTGGATAAAACAGCTCTGGTATATTTACACCAAGGGATACTATGCAGCCAGAAAAAGGAAGAAAATTATGCCCTTTTGGACTGCATGAATGGACCTGGAAAACATTATGCTAAATGAAATAAACCAGTCAGAGGAAGACAAGTACCATATGATTTCACTCATATGTGGAATCCAGTGAACAAAGTGAACTCACAAGCAAAATAGAGACAAACTCATAGATAGAGAGCAGATAGCTCTGGTGGTGGGGGATGGGGTGAGGAGATTAAGCAAAACAGAAAAAAGAGAGAGAAAGAACTCATAGGCATGGACAATAGTGTAGTGACTTGGGGGGAGGGGGAAGTGGAGACGGAAAAGAGTATATAGGGCAGTGATGGCGAACCTTTTGAGCTCAGCATGTCAGCATTTTGAAAAACCCTAACTTAACTCTGGTGCCGTGTCACATATAGAAATTTTTTGATATTTGCAACCATAGTAAAACAAAGATTTATATTTTTGATATTTATTTTATATATTTAAATGCCATTTAATAAAGAAAAATCAACCAAAAAAATGAGTTCATGTGTCACCTCTGACACGCATGTCATAGGTTCGCCATCACTGATATAGGGGATAAATGGTAATGGAAAAATAATAAAATAAAAGGGAAAAAGATACTTCTCATCTGATGTTCATTCTTAAGAAAAGTATTATGTTTAAAAATTAAGTCTGTATGAAATATACTTTGTAAAACCCTTGAATTTCAATTAGAGTAGCAATGCTAATAGCTGTTTCTCTCTGATCTGTGACAGGCACTCTAATGGCTTTTGTGCTTTTAGCAATTACTGACTGGTAAGTAGAATGTGTCAATTCATTTGCTTAAGAACAAACAGGATCATGCAATTTTCCTCCATGTTTGACTTCTCATCTCAACCAAGGAAATAGGTGAGAAGAGCAAGTCAGGGGGAGGCAGACAAAGGGAAAAGTGAACTTTTGAATTAGTACAATGATTTGCAATCCTCCTGAGAGACAATTTTACCACCTACACTCAATCTATTAAAGGGTACTTAAGAATGGTATGAATTCTTATAAATGACATAAATATTTTTTAAAAAAGCTTGTAAATGGAGATCAGATTTAGTCATAATTACAGTTTGCCCAGTAGACTCTGCCTTGCTCAGAAAAGTCCACAAAATAGGAATCTGAATAAAGTACATAACAAATACACTTTTTTAAAGGATAACAATGGGCTGTATGAGCTTTTTCTTTTTTTATATAAGAGTCCATTAATATAATTGCAAGCTCAATGGACTTCCAGTGGGTCCCTACAGGTACCTGATATCTTCTATTGGACAAAAAGCTAATAAATCAATACAGAAAAGAATACTATTAAACACTAAACTGTATAGTTTACTTTTCCTCTATTAAATGGGCAGCTGAAGGATATAGCTTATTTTTCGCTTTTGATTCTAAATTTCTGAACTTGGAAGCTTTTTGAATAAATCCAACTCTAAAGTTGTCTTCCAGGAAAAACTACTGAGTTTTTAAAACTCAGTATTATCATGACATTTACTAAGATTTGAACATGATATGGATCAGTGCATGCATTTTGAACTAATTTGAGATTCTAAAAGTTAAGTCTTATAGACACATGAACTTGCTATAATATTTTTATTGGTACATATGATATACTGTGACGTAAAATTATGTTAAAAGTACTAAGTTTAGGGGCCTTCATTTATACTTGCCCTATTCCAACATGTTTGACTGTGACAATGGAACCAGTTTAGACCCCAAATACTAATCTCCTCATAAATTCAATGACCATGATGCATTTTTAACTGTGCTCAGATATGACCAAGTTTACACTGAGGAAAATATCCCAAAATCCCTGAAAGGAATGCTAAGGTCAAACAGTAGGCAGTGAGAGAGTGAGTCAAATTTGACTTTACTTTATGTCAAAAATAAGCACAGAGCCGGTGACTCAGAGCTGACTATACACTGTGACTAATCTTAGACCACCATAAATTACAAGTTTGTAACAGCTATATAACTGTTTCCATTCTGAACAATGAATCTCCAGTTTTGCTAACATCTATCCCATTAACAAACAATTCATGTGAATCCAGATAAAAGCAAATTATTTCCCTAATAATTATAATTACAAACTAGACCAAAATCTTCATTTTAAAGATAAAAAAATAAATATGTTTTGAAGCAGCAATTAATTCTTGTTTCATATGAATGACTCTTCTTAATTAAAAAATAGATATTGTATTTGCCTGGGAGAAAATGCATGGTTATTTGGAAATAATATATTGCTCTGGAGTAAAAACCTTATGAAAAATTATGAATTTCATAAGAAAACTAATATCTTTCTACTACAAACATGAGTGCCTTATAATGCCCAAGGCTCTCAGTTAGGAGCTGTGAGTAAAATGAAGACAAATAAGACATAGTCCCCAGAAACAAAGAGTTACAGTGAAATATAGAGGTTCTCAAACTTCAGTACTGTCTTACCCACATATCTTGCTTAAATGAAGATCTGTGAGTCTTAATGTCCAAATTCTGATTTCATAGGTCTGGGGTAGGCCCTCAGAGGTATATATTCTGATGCAGGGCGTCAGAAGACCAAATTGTGAGAGCCATATGTCTTTAGTAGCAAGGAACAACATAGTACATTGTACAATATGTCTAATATTTGCCTAATTAATTTATTAAGAATTCCTGCAACCTCCACTCATGATGTCTTTTAATCCTGAGTTAAGATGCAATTCAAATCTTTAATTAAAATTATTTTTGAAAAGACCTGAACCTTAATAATGAGTCATCTACTTTGTTTTCAAATCCTGAGCTTCTCATTTATCTCAGAAATATTGTCCTCTTGTTTCACCATTTTCTAAAACTCAGCCCCTGTCCAAATGAGGCCGGGGGAATGTCAAGGGGGGGGGGGAGGGAAGAAGGAGACATATGTAATACTCTTTGTAATACTTTAAGCAATAAAAAAGACAGAAAAAAAGACTGTTTTACCTGGTGCTAGACCACCCCGATGCAGACCACCTGCCTGGACTTGAACGTATTTTCTTCTCCCAGACTGTGCATAGCAATGATCTGCCTCCCACCCGCAGGGGAAGCACCTGTCACCCCTTTCTGGACTTCTCTGACACTGTTTGCCTGTTCTCACTGTTACATATCACCTGCCATCAAGTTCCTTAGTAATCTGCTCCAGTACTTTCCAAAATGTACAGAACATCAGCTACTTTTAAGCACCTGGAGAGATGCTTAAAAGTACAGATTCGTGGGCTTTGCCTTTTGAGGCTATGATTTAGCAAGTCTGGGGTGAAGTCCAGAAATATGTAGCCTGAAAGCTTCACATATAATCGAAGATTTAGAAAACACATTTAAGCTGGACTTTTAAGAATTAATACAATTTTTTGTGACATAGAAAGGGAGAAGGACAATATAAGAAGGCAAAGTAATCTGATGGTAAAAAGTGGTGAGCATGTTTAAAGAGGAGAATGTAAGCAATGACTAGTCCATAAAGTTTGGCTAGAGGCATCAGCTTTATGAAGAGATGTAATAGAGGGACACAAGGATGGAAAGCTAGACAGAAGCCAGATTCTAACTGGTGATGAATTCCGGGAAAAGTAAAACATTGGGCGTGTTCTGGGCCATCTCCTACTAGTACACATTGTGCTTTCATTATTACCTCTATACTTCAGATAACCACATCTACACATTTAATTTTTATCCTTCAGATAATAAACTTCAACTGTCAACACATAAATCCTCAAAATTGCATATTGGAGCCAATTTAATCAAAGTAAGTGGGTGAAAAAATGAGACTGATGGGCAGTCTAGATGAGTATGGGTGATAAGGCCAGTGTAGGGTATTAACACAGGAAGAACAGAGGTCTATTATAAGATGGGAACAGTCAAGTTGGAGAGGGGGGAAAAATTGCACAACCATGGCAGAGATTGGAGTGATAAGATCTGATTTTATATAGGAGAGATGGGAGAGAAAAAAGTCACATAAAAATATGAGGTATGGCGTCCAACTAATCCTATCTAATAAAAGACAAAAAGGGTAATTGACCATACCTTCGCTACGCTTCCCATTGGCTAATCAGGGTGATATGCAAATTAACCGCCAACCAATATGGTGGCCGGCAGCCACACAGTTGAAGCGAGCAGGAGGCTTGCTTGCTCCAGTGATGGAGGAAGCCAAGGTTCCCTGCCTGCCGCGGCCCGGCTCTAAGCTCCGAAAGCAACAAAGTTTCAATTATAGAAGCTAAACAAACCCCAGATATCTGCTTTCAGCCGGCGGTGGCCACGGAGCTGGAGCCGGCTCTCAACTCCAGTGACAGCAACAAAGTTTCAATTATAAAAGCTAAATAAACCCCAGATACCTGCTTTCAGCAGGCCGTGGCCTCAGTGCTGGAGCCGGCTCTCAGCTCCAGTGACAGCAACGAAGATTCAATTATAGAAGGTAAATAAATCCCAGAATTTAAAAAAAAAAAAAAGGAGAAACTGGGAGCTTCAGTCGCTGGCCTGCCTAAAAATGGCCCTCAGTCCCTCACCCAGACTGGCCAGGCACCCCAGTGGGGACCCCCACCCTAAAGGTGGTGTGGCCAGCCTGAAAATAGCCATCAGCCCCTCATCCAGGATGTCCAGGCACCCCAGTGGGGACCCCCACCCTGAAGAGGGTGTGACCAGCTGCAAACAGCCATCAGCCCCTCACCCAGGCTGGCCAGGCACCCCAGTGGGGACCCTCACCCTGAAGAGGGTGTGACCAGCTGCAAACAGCCATCAGCCCCTCACCCAGGCTGGCCAGGCACCCCAGTGGGGACCCCCACCCTGAAGAGGGTGTGACCAGCTGCAAATAGCCATCAGCCCCTCACCCAGGCTGGCCAGGCACCCAAGCGGGCCCCCCACCCTGATCTGGGACACCCTTCAGGGCAAAGCAGCTGGCCCCCATCCGTAAATAAGGAATCTATCCTATATAGTAAAAGGGTAATATGCAAACTGACCCTAACAGCAGAAAGACTGGGAATGACTGGTCACTATGACACACACTGACCACCAGGGGGCAGATGCTCAATGCAGGAGCTGCCCTCTGGTGGTCAGTGCACTCCTACATGGGGGAGCTCTGCTCAGCCACAAGCCAGGCTGATGGCTGCCAGTACAGCGGTGGTGGTGGGAGCCTCTCCTGCCTCCTCAGCAGCGCTAAGGATGTCCGACTGCAGCTTAGGTCTGCTCCCCGCTGGCAAGTGGACATCCCCCCAGGGCTGCCGAGCTGCCAGAGGGATGTCTGATTGCCATCTTAGGCCCAATCCCCCTGGGAGCAGGCCTAAACCAGCAGGTGGTCATCCCCCGAGGGGTCCCAGACTGTGAGAGGGCACAGACCAGGCTGAGGGACCCTCCCCTGCCTAGGTGCACAAATTTTTGTGCACCGGGCTTCTAGTTATAAATAACAGGCATAGAACACTGAGAAAGAGAAGAATTCATCCAACATAAATTTCATTTTGAATATGAATATCAACCTAGTCCTCAGTTGAAATTTTCTAACTGTGTGTGTGTGTGTGCGCGCGCGCGTGCAAGAGAGACAGAGAGATAGATAGAGATAGAAATAGAGATAAAGAGAGAAAGAAAGAGAGAGGGGGGAGAGAGAGGAGGTGTGCAAGCATGCACAAGAGGGGAGGAGGGATAAAAAGCAGAAGAGACTAAATTGATTAAATAATGTTCTAGGGGAGACATGAGATTGAAACAAAAATGAGCAGCTAGATTCCTGAAAATAAGAGGGCAATGACATTGCTGAGAGAATATCTGGAGAGTATAAATGAAGATATGGGTAAAATTTTAAGGAGAGCAAATCAATATATTTCATATTACTAATAAAATGAGTGATAATATCAAATATGGATGATGGTGTGAGTAGAATATAGTCAGAACGGGAGCAGAAATTTCCTATGGAAAATTTATGGAGTGTACACAGGGATGTAGAGAAGACTGTGAAGTCTCTGGGAGACTTCAAGAAGGTGAGTGTATAGCTGAACAGGTAGAACTATTTCTTTTTTTTCCCTGGCATTACTCATCAGCCAGGATCTGGTAAAAACAAACAGGGGGATCCTCTCAGATTTGGGAATCTCCTGGAAGATGAGTCCCAATTACATGGTTTGAGATCTAAGGATCAAGAAAAAGGTGTTGAAATGCATCCGTTGCAGCTGAACAGGGAGAACAAAGGCGTCTGAAGAGATGTCCCATTTGAAGGATGAGAAGGAAAGAATGCTGATCGGATGCTGAAGTCAGGGAGAAGGTACTCCGTACCTTGAAGTTCTTCAGTTTATAGTCTCAAGGGTAGAAAAGTGAAGTAAAACTGGGTGACACTGATTTCAAAAAAAGGGAAGGGTTAAAAGATGTTTCCAAGATGAAGGATCTGGATGTGCCAAAGGTAAATAATTATTATGCCAATACCCACAGTCTCCACTAGGGAAGACCTCCAAGGAAGTGGTGTTACCAAGAAGAAATCAGGTTTTCATCTATATGCGTCTGTTCCATGTTGGAGAACTTGGAGGATGAAGGAGATCATGACATAGGATGGACCACTGTTAGAAAGAATGAGTTTCCTTTGTAGACCAGGCCTTAGTGACCTGGATTATTTTTAGTCAAATAATATAAAGAAAAAAGTCTGGCATAGGGAAGGAATCATATGAAAGTGAGTCCAACACTGCAGCCATGGAAGTCAGAGAAGATTCTAGAATTCCATAAAATAAATTAAAAAATACAAAAATTTACAAATTCATTCCCTATTTTAAATTATAATGAAGCATAACTTAGTAAGTTTGGAGTTTGGATAGTAAAAAACAGATATTTGTGGAGACACAGTAAAACAGATTTTCTCTCCTTTTTCCCGTTTTGATCTCCCAGTGTTGTAAAGAGGAGTCAATATACAACATACCTGGTACTCTGCTAACACATGTGATAAAAAAGTATGTTTTGCACTTTTCAATATTTATTTTATATCTTTAGATAAACATGCTATAAAGATTATAATGATATTAACAAACGTATGACATAATCCATGAATAGTTACCTGTTTCAGATTAGTTATCTCTTTCAGGTAAATTACCTGTTTCAGATTAGTTACCTGTTTCAGGTAGCGTGCTGATATTGCAAGTACTTTCATCACCTTCACCTGCTGAGGTTGAAGCTCTTATTTTAAAGACATATGAGGTATTGGCAAGAAGTTTCATGAACATATACATGTGATCGTGGGGTGAGACTTTTGTAGAATTCCTCTCAACTGTTATCATATAATGTGTAATCACTCCATTTGCCTTTTGGGGTGGGTCCCACCTCACTAAAGCGGACTGCCAGCTAGTTGCCTCACACCGTATGTTCTGTACAACATCTGGAACTTAAGAGATAAATGCCTAAAGTTAAAATTTATACACATGTAGTAGATACATCATTCAATTATGTGATTGCTAAATAAAATCATATCTAGTAGCGGCAGAATAAAAATTTAACATATCAACGGTTCAATTTGTGCTCAAAAAGTTCCCTTTTTTACATATGACCCCCTTTTAGCTGAAACAAATGGCAGTTGGTCTATTTTCTCTGCTCTCTTGTTAATCCTTACAATACTAAACCATTCACTTAATACTTTCCTAGGCCAAAGCCACAATCACATCCTCAAAACTGCATAGTCAGAGGCAACTGCATAGTTTCACGTTCAGGCAGCCACTGAAACCTGCTCCTTCATTTTTTAATCAGAAAGGAGAAGTCTTAGCAATACTTTATTATGAAAATTTTTTTTGTTTAAAACAAAGATATAGGGTGCCTCCCTGATATGGCACATCTGGGCCTAACAGTACCAGCAGACATGTAACCAATTTGGGGGGGGGGTGCTTTTATATTGAGATGGCCTCCTTGGAAGAATTGTGAAGACCTGATTCTTCAGTACATTTATAAAAATCTTTAGATAAACATGCTATAAAGATTATAATGATATTGACAAATGTATGACATAATCCATGAATAGTTACCTGTTTCAGATTAGTTATCTCTTTCAGGTAAATTACCTGTTTCAGATTAGTTATCTGAAGGGAAGATTTAAATCAGTCCTAGTTTTTAATTACATCCACGTTTTCCTAGAACTTCTCTGAATTCACTTGGAAGTGACCCTTTTTTTTCAGAAGTGCTCTATTTATGGTAGACATAGTTAAAGAGCAATCAATACCCAGCCCACCACAGTGACTGGCAGGCTGGAGAGACTGGTTAGTTCCCATGGAAATGTTGAATTACCTGACGACCCCTAATGTCAGCATAGCTTATCCTATTATAGTAAAAAGAGGATGCTACAAGGAAAATTAGAATACAGTTAGTTAATAGATTACAAACAAGTAGTGAAAGGAACCAACTAGCTGTCATTATGTAAATCACAGTTATTGAAAGAATATTCAAGTAAATTTGACTTGTTTACAGCTCTCTCCCCTGATCCAAATTTATGTCTTTACACACCCGTTCATCTTCCTCTGGAAGATACAGGCATCAGAACTACAGGAGAATACTTACAGAATGAGTGAAATTTAACATTAAAGAAAAGACAATTTCACATCTAATCCAAGGTTCCGGCAATTAAATATCATTAATTATTTGCTTCTTTCTTTTCAAAAACATATCACAATATAGTCATAAAATATGTTAACAAGAGGCAGTTGATAACTTGCTTAAAGTTAATGTACAAAACTGAATTTTGTGAACATCTATTTCACTGACTGAAGCTAAAAACTATGAATTAACCAGCTGATGTTATAACTCTTAAAGTTGAAAATTTCCTATTATTTAACCAATCAGGGTACAGAATGCTGTGGTCTTAGGAATTAAGTACTTTTACAGATATATAGATCCTGCTTTGTTCCTAAACTAGTTTTTTGTTAAAATTTCCTCAGTTTAAAAAGAAAACAAAAGTGTGAATATATGCATATGAACACATGTATTTGATAGCAGACAAGACCCAGCCTAGTTTTAAAGAATTAAAATTCATGTTCCATTTGAGTAAACTATTAAATAATACTTTATCACATAAACTGAAAAAGGGAAGGGGAAAGGGTTAAATACAAATGAAATATCTTAGGTGATTCAAAATGCTGTGTCTAACCTGATTCTTGGGTTGTGAATTTTAGTACATTACTAAATTGATTGCCATTTCCCACTTTGGTGAAGGCAGAGATGCTGATAGAGTAGGTGCTGACTGGCTCCAGTCCAACAAGCTTGGCTTCAGTTTGAAAACCTGAAATATTCTGAAAAGCAGGAAAACAAATTAATCACAATGCATCATCGAAAATGTGTTTGTAACTGGAAGACATATTTCAACACATCAAAGTTATGCCATGTTTAACCTATGATTTAATAAGCATGGACATTTTAATTAAAAGAGAAAATATTAAATGTTTTTGTGGCGCAGGGAGTGCACAGCTGATACTGCAAGGATAAACTGGACATTCAGCATGAAGAATCTCGTTACTGACATTTCTTAAAAGACTAGATTATTTTGTTTTCATTTTGCCTCCCAGATTCTTACTTGGAATTACATCCTAATTACTTTCTTTAAATATACCAAAATTAAAGTCCTCAATTTAAATCCATTTTACAGGTGGTCAGAGATACTTGATTTTTCTTGAATTCATCTAAATTCATTTTAAATACCCAATAATATTCTGTTTAAGTAAATTAATTCATCATCTACTATATGCTAAGCAAGGGAATACAGCAGTGAATAAACAAATATCTGCTCCTATGAAGCTGATATTATGAGTTTTCTTAGACAACTCCTACATTTCCTATTTGACAGAACTTTAGGAAAAAGAGATAAGAAAGAAAACAGCACAGGCACCCAAGAAAGAAAATGTTTTCTCATAGAAAATTTTACAATTGAGTATGAAATTTTCATTCAAAGATAATTATCCTAACCAAGAGAGCAGTTAAGTAAAGAAAAAGACAATATCCTTTGTGGTATAACTTTAAGAATATTGCATTATATCTGACCCAAAATATAAAACACTTTGACTTATTTATTAAATATTTCAGTAACAGAAATTTAGCAAGATTACTAACTCTTGGGTACTTAGAATCATATTTTAAATTAATCTCCGGCAAGTCCTTGAACTCACTACATTACACTATTTCATTTTTTCGCACTTACTATTTACAAAGCATACTGTCAGATAACCAGCATATTAAAGAACATATAAGGCATGGCCCCTGTCATCAAGGAATTTTAATATTAATTAGAGAAATCTACAATCAATTGCTACTAAGAAAAAATTAAACACAGTGTAGGTAAATTTTGATTTTGGTTAGAAAGGCTGGTACCCAGAGAAGTGCCTGAACTCAAGAGTTGACAATGAAAGTGTGAGAGTGGATAGTAAACAGGTTGACACAAGAATAGCAGTAAGAAGACCTAAGTGAGGAGTATTGCCGAACATCTTTTAATAGAACTTTTCACTGAATAAATTATTTCAGGATACAGGACCGGCCTGAGTTATCTGCAGACCCGGATCTTCTTGATCTCCATGGGAACCACTCTGGAGTGACTGGCCTGGCAGACATTGGGAGTGGCTCTGGAGTACTCTACCTCCATGAACCCACATATAACTCGAAAAAATAAAAATTAAAAAATAATAGAAACTGATACTGTTGCAGCATAGGGGTGGATGAAAACATAGAAAGAAAAATAGGAAAATAGAGAAAACAAAACAGTGGGAGGGAACTCGATACAGTAAATTAGATGTCAAGAAAAGAAAAAGGTGGCATGAGAGTACATTGAAAGAAAACAAGATCGTGAGAATTGATGGAAGAGAAAATAGATGTAAAGAGAGGAACTAAAAGTAGTAGATTTTAAAGAAAAACTATGGTCTCCACCCCCAAATTATATAATCAATACTTTATGGTATAAAGATTATATTTTGCTGCCAGTGGAATGTTAATGGTAGTATTCATATTGAGAGAACAGAATGTCTAAAAATCTTAGAATACAACTTATTTTCATAGTAAGATTATGACATAATGTCATGTTATACTTAGGGCTATTACATTGCTGGATGGATATTTTGTTCTTTTTATAACTATGTATAATAACAATAATAGCTAATACATTTATCACATGCTAGGGATAGTCCTAAGTGCTTTTTGTAGATTCTTCCTTCTAACCCTCACTTTTTAAGGTATGTATCTTTATAACTCCCATTTGGCACTTAAAGAAACTGAGTCATAAGAGGTTAAAAACTTGTCTAACGCAGAGCAGTAACTCTTAAAAGTAATGGCATCGATGCTGCAGATCACTGTTCTGAGAAGAAAAGATCGCACAATGACACCCATGCTCCAACACACATACACATTATCCCACAAACAAGATAACATTAAGAAAATGATTCATTTTTCCCTTTTAATATCTATTTGCCAGTGACCCCTAGAGCCAAAGCAAATTAAAAGTTGGAAAATGTTAAGATTAGAAAAGAGATAGATATTAGAGGGCTAGAGACTTTAGGTCATTAATATAATTTCACACTTTTGGGAGAGTCCACATTTATGGAGTACTAAATATAATTCAAATTCTACTCAGCCTTTCAGATTTTGAAGTAATACATTGATTTCCAGAAAGTTATTTGTTTCTTATGATATAATCTTAATCACAGATTTTGATTTTTACTATTCCCTTTATAAGCTACATACACTATAAAATGATTCACCATCAGCAATAAATTGAAATGCATATAACAACAATGTTTACTGCAGATTTTTTGTACTCTTCTTGCTATAACTAAATAAGAGCATACCAGTGCTTCAATTTGCCTTTGGGAAAAAAGAACACTTAAAAAAATAAATGTCATGTATTATAACATATTTTGGCAATTAAATGCTAGAAATCACAGAAGTATATTTCAGTCCTTTTGTTACATCAGTTCTTTGGCTAGTTTTCATTGATTCTGAGACCTAAAAATGGAGGAGGGAAAGGGTGTTTAGTGTTGCAGACTAATTAGCGTTGCAAGTAAAAGATAATGATACATCTTAAAATACCAATTAGTGTGGGATTATATGCTATCAGGGAAGATTACCAGAAGTCCAGTAAAAACACTTTTCAGAAAAGGTTAAAACTATTAACTTGGCACTTCATTCTAACAACAAATAGAAATATATTACATTTAAGATAATAACAGTTTTTAGTCTGAAAAATATTTTACTATGTACTTTCCAGCACTCTCAAAATGGTGCAATTATTTCTTAAAATGTAGACGTGTAGAAGTTAGAAATTCTAAGTAAATCATTCTATGAACTCTTCAGCTTCCATATTTGGCAAGTATTTTCTGTGTTTTCCGTAAGCATCCTTCAACTGCAGGGAACTAAAAATGTTTCTTGAAAGATGGCCCTTGTTTTGTTTAAAGCAATCCATTTTCTCCCTGCATGCCAAAAGTTTCATTTATGTTCTGAATTTTTTAAATAAAAATATACTGTCATAATCAACCTACCTTATAAAATATAGTATCAGTTTCATGTTCATGAATTTTAAAACTATATACTTTAACAATACCGCCTGGCACAGGACTCGGGCTCCATTGCAGCCACACAGAATCTGAAGTGTAGTTGATTAAAGTCAAATTTTGAGGAGGTGCTAAAGGCACTGTAGGAAAACACATTATAAAACTTATATTCGTGATTTTTAACATGAAAATATCATTGTGACTGTAGCTTCCTGAAGACACTAGTTAAGAAAGACTTACAAAATGATCATATTTTAATTTCAGAAACCAATAGCATAAACAATGATGTTTTTGGAACCCAGTAGTTCCAAAGCAGCTTTAAACAGAACACTTCGTTCTGAAGCCCGAATTAAAGAAGAAAAAAGAATAAAAGTTAAGCGAAGTAGGTGAATAGCTGTAAACCTGTTACAAATAGACAATCAAATATCCTCTCATTTCCATGCGGTTCCTTTCAAAAGAGAGAGCAAGTGCTGCAACAGTGAAGCATTGGAAGAAAGAGGCATTCCGGCTTACCTGACTCGTCTGTGTAAAAGAAAAGAACACTGGAAGGACCGAGTCCCTTCACAGTTCTTGCAGCAGCAAAAATACTATATAGTGTAAATGGTGAGAGCTCTTCCAATATTATATAGTTATCAGAAGTAATGAAAGAATAGCTTTCATTTGGTCCTTGTAAAGTTAAATCATAACTTATTATGGCACCATTTGGTTTTACTGGGGGATCCCATGATAAGAGAACTGAGGTAGAGGAAAGGTTTTTAAAAGTGTTGATTATTGGTGAAGTTTCTGGGACTATAAAAGAAAAAAAGAATATTAAATGAAACCAAAGTGAATTAGCATTTTAAAAAGGCTTTAATAATAATGGGACTTCATTTTATTAGCATCTAATTATTTAAATTTTAAGAAACTTAGAGCTTATTGTGTTTATCGAAAGGCTAGTTACTTGAGAACAAATAATCTATATAATTATTAAAATAATGTTTTCTGTCAGAAAGAAATATAAATTAAAAAAAACACAATCTGCTTAATAGACAATAAAAGGATCCAGCCTACCATCTTCTTCAGTTTTGATGTGTAGCTGGGCAGTATAGGTATCAGAAAATCCCTTTTCGGTTGATGGAGTGATTTTTAATATATAATCAGTGTATTTTTCCAGATTATCAAAATACATGCTTGTCTCATACGTAACTAGAGGTGGTCTTACGTGGCGAGGAGTCTGCTGTAAGCTCAGAGAGACATAGTAGAAGACTAGACCGTTGGGTTGAGGTGGTGGGCCCCAGCTTACATTTATTGCAGTTGACGAAATGGACTCATAAGTCAGGTTTCCAACAGGCCCTTCAGGTACTATGACAGGTAGTGTGCAAAATATAAAAATTATCAGTCACCCTAAATAATGTTAACTAAATTCACAAACTGAGGATAATTGTTAAAATGGCATCTATTGCATCATCAGTTCTTAAATTGTTTAAATGCAGATACAGTAAATATCACCTATTATAAAATATCTTCTAAATAATATTAAAAATCATTCAAAATAAGTCCTGTCATCTCACACATCTATTATGTGTGAGAATTATTTTTCTATAATATTCTCTTGGCTTTTCTTTCTTACAATATGGAGATTATGAGTGTGTAGATATGCATGTATGCGTGTGTATGTATATATATATATTTAAATATTGCAATAATGTAATTAGCTATAAAATATTTTTGTTTCTAAAAAATGCCTGAAATAATATTGACCATATATTGCATTAAAACACTTTTGTTAAAGTCTATGTAAACAAATATCTCCATATATTTTACCATATCTTATTCTGCTGGTTAACTTGTGAACTATTTAAAGATTGTTCCAACAAGGAAAGCATTCACTCCTCGTATATATAGTCTGTCAACTTATAATCTTCAGATGATAAACATGGAATTTTACTCTCAGCAATAGAGGTCAATACCATTTCTCAATATGAGACTAGTCTTTAAATAAAAGTGGACAAGGTGGGATTGGGGGACCAGTTGAAGGGATTAGCAAATGCAAGTTGGTAGTTACAAAATAGTCACAGGGATGTAAAGTACAACATAGGGAATATAGTCAATAATATTATAATCACTATGTATAGTGCCAGATGGGTACTGGAAATATCAGGAAGAATACTTTGTAAAGTGTATGATTGTCTAACCACTATGCTGCAAACCTGAAACTAATGTAAAATAATATTAAAATGAATAAAAGTTACAACCACAAGAAGAAATAGGCAATGATCCATGTATCATATTCTCAAAGCTGAAACCTAAAAAACATTGATAGTTTCAGTCATTATAGTTAGCACAAACAAGATTCTGCAGAAGCCGCATACAAGAAACTTCTGGGGTTAAAAAAGTTATTCTGGGCATATTAGTTACAAATACAAAACAAACAAAGATGCTGCATAGAGTCCTATGTAGATTAAAAGACTGAAATGAAATAGCTGCTAGAGAAAAAAGTGTATTTCCTAAAGCAAATGGGTAAGCATAGCAGCTATTAGAAAACCCATCCATGTGTACAACAGTTTTTCATGGCCAAAGCGAATGGCTGTGACATCCTTTGAAGCAATAACAGCAACACAATTTTCATGAATAAATGGTGGCAGTTTATATGAAGAGAAAGGCTATTATTATTGTAATAGTTTTACAGCTATGTTAAATGCATTTTCAAACTTTTATAATGACTAGTTAAATGTGCCTAAATAAAATGTAGGTCTTACTACGAATACATACAAATAGAAGGTTGTGAAATAATTATAAAGTTTTAAGTTAATCCTATTAAATATTAATAAATACTTTTCATTTACATACTGTCTTGATCTGTGTATACTTGAACTATGTCACTGCTTTTATTCCCATTTCCAACTGAAGTACTTGCTGTTACCCAAAATGTATAGTAGCTGAATATTGCCAGTTTATCTATTATTGCAGATACGGTCATATTGTCAAAGTCATTGGTGACTTCATGGAGTGTAAAATTCTGAAAAATAAACATATTGTTTTAATTGTTCAGAATATAGTTTTAGTAAACATGAACATTTCAAAAATAATTATTCATGAATTGGTTGCCTCATTATTTTAATATGTTAATCTTTGAGGAAAATCAACATAGGACATTTTATTGCAATAATTAAACTGGAAATATGTTTGTACTAAAAGAGGAATCTATGGTAGCTGTTTTTTATTACAAAATCAATACATAGCCAAAGCCGGTTTGGCTCAGTGGATAGAGCGTCGGCCTGCGGACTAAGGGGTCCCGGGTTCGATTCCGGTCGGGGGCATGTACCTTGGTTGCGGGCACATCCCCAGTGGGAGATGTGCAGGAGGCAGCTGATCGATGTTTCTCTCTCATCGATGTTTCTAACTCTCTATCTCTCTCCCTTCCTCTCTGTAAAAAATCAATAAAATATATTTAAAAAAATCAATACATAGAACAGTGAAAAGGACAAAACTCTTAGCAATGAAGAAGGTCCAATGACCAACTGAAAAATGCTACATCTTTGCTGACAGTGTTAGTTTTCTTATGAAACATTCAAGTATTTTTCAAAATGTTAATGATATATTTTAAAACTTGAGAGTATAATATATTTTTAATTTTTCCTTTCTATTAAAGAAGAAGGAATTATGAAAGTATTCATCTCTTTCTATTAACTAACTAAATATAATTATTCATCTTTAACGAGTCTTCTTGTTCTCTATAATCCTGGGGAGGAGAGGAGGGCAGTTAGATACACTCTCTTATATGCAGAGTAAGAAATTTTATATATTTCTGGCCTGACTCCTAGTTATATTGGTCCCAAGGCATTGTTTAAATTATTGGGAAATTTATACGATCATTTTCTCTTGAGCAAATATTAAACACAAAACACACAAAGAAAATAAATTTTAAAATAGAGGAAAACAGACTTTTAACAAAAAAAACATTTGGCAATTAGTATGAATCAATTTGTAATATGTTCATCTACATAGAGAAATCTAAATCATTCCAATCTACACAAAGCCCTTACATAGAGTTCTATAAACCTGTCTTCATTCTGGCAGGATAGCTCTGGGAACATCATCTAAGCTCACAGCGCCTTCTTCCTCAACTATAAAATGGGAATAACCATTTCTACCTCACAGAGAGCTTTGGAGATTAGATGATATGAAGCACATTAAGCAATTAAAACCATGTCCGCACATAACAAAAAACAACAAATGGCAATTAGGTAATTTAACTTAATAACATTGAATAATCAATTTGACTAAAATTCGTAGTTAGGATGATTTTACACCATATCAACAAATTAAATTCAGCAAGTTTTTGAGGTTCCTTTGCCAATATTTGGGGAAGAAGAGAAGAATGAGTGTAATAGAAGATCTATTACAATTTTGTGGTGATTTATTTAGGAGCAGACAAATTAAATTAATGTAACAATCTCACACAAAATATGATTTGTGAATTTCAATATTTTCCAACACATCTACTTCACACATAGAATAACAAGCTTATATAAAGTACCATGTAAAATGTTAACATAGTTTTTTGGTGTAACTTTTAATTTTTCTTTATAATAGAATTTATTCTGATTACCTATTATATGACCTTGATGACAATTAAGTCACAAATTATTTTGAATCAGCCAGAAGTTATTTATACTGAGTGTGCATAGACATGCATAGACATGTAAAGACATAATAAATTTAGAATTAAATCAATTATCTAAATTATTTCATTCCTTTATTTATTTTTGGGAAAAAATCTTGTGATTCAAATGATCTAATTAAGGTTTACTCTTTTGTGTATAGAAATGTAGTCAGAAGGTATTTAGCAAAAACTTTTCAAATTTGATTAATCACCTAGTATTTATATTTCACTTTACAATATACTAAGACAATGTCAGGCATACTGAGGAGACATGCCATGAGTGGGTAGAAATTAAAGTGCAGAAGCATTAATACACTTTATAAAACACAATTTGCAATAATTGAGAGCAGAATGGGGATTGTCAAGTAGTAGTAGAGCGATTAACTTCCCCATAATAAGAAGGAAAGATCACTACAAACTCAAGTGCTCCAAAGTATCACTAAGTACTGAAAATAATGTTGGTCTATTAAAATAATTTATGTCCTTTCAATTAAAAATATATTTTATAAGGGGATAGACAGGGATGGAAGATGCTGTTTTTTAAAAAAAATATGTTTTTATTGATTTTTAGAGAAAGAGGAAGGGAGATGCATAGAGAGTTACACTGAGTGGCCAGATTATTATGACTGGCCAGATTATTATGACCACCCCATCAGTACAATGAAGTGAATTAGTTATGCAAATAATAATAATAAAACCTTGAGAGTATTTGCTTAGGAAGTTTTCAATATTCCGTTTTTTTGGAAGTATCAATGAAGTACTGATGGGGTGGTCATAAGAATCTGGCCACTCAGTGTAGAAACATCCATGAGAAAGGAACATCATCAATCAGCTGCTTTCTGCACACCCCCTAACTGGAGATCCAGGCTGAAACCCGGGCATGTGCCCTGACTGGGAATCCACCCTGTGAATTCTTGGTTCCTGCATAGATGTTCAACTACTGAGCCACACCAGTCAGGCTCAATTAAACTATTTATTGAGTATTAAATCTATGCATGACACAGTACAGAGGACTTTGGGAGATGGAAAGATAAGTGTCACATGACCCTTTTCTTCACGTTGTTTGTTACGGCATAAGGGAGCCTAAGACAAGTATGAGATACCAGGACTGGGAATCAGAATATGACGTGCTATGCATGAGATAATTCTACAAATCTCGGTGGGAAGGAGAAGGAAAAGCATGGGGAAGAAAATAAGTTATACACTTATTCCATTACATAATTTTGATTTTGAGGATTTCTTCTATTCTGCCAATCCAAAATAGAAAATTAGGGAGTGAAGATTTTGATGCTATATTTAACATTAACTGTAGGAAGAAATTAAAGCACAGATGAACTTCAAAAATATGTGAAATGTTTAACATCATTAGCTTTTGCCCTCTTGCAGCTGTCAAACTTAAAAGCATTCTCAAGATTATTTAATAAAATATTACATTGTCTAAGATAGATAAATTGCAAATGAGATTGTTTTATATACCCAGGTTTGGATAAGGAGGCTCGGAAGATCATGTTGAAACCAGAGTTAGATGTTTACACTTGATTATTTAGACACGGACAAAGAGAACCAAATTAAAATCATGAATAAGCCATCAAGTAAATTGTACAGAAGCAAAAGCTTTGGTAAGATTCAGAATTATTAACACCACTTAGCAAATTTTTGACAATTTGTGAAAAAAGTAAAATCTGCAGTTCCAATCATCTCTGTGACATGACATTGCTAAATGTATAAACAACATTATAGTTAGAAAATATTAATAAATTATATATTAATCCCATATCTCTTCCCCAAATAGAGCAGAACAAAGAGGTATAGCAAAAAGAGGGATCCACCCTCTTACTCCTTTCTTAGCAGGCCTAGAACGGAATGTAAAACCAAACCAACCTCTGGACTTTCTTTTACTCACTGCTGGGTTAGTGCTGAGACAGCTTGCAAAGTTCTGCTCTGACCCCATTCATTAGCGTAAACGTTACTACAGATGCATTGCAGCAAGTCATACTGTAGGCCCAGAGATTGCTGCTCATAGGACTCACTCTAGTAACTAAGCCTGGGGTATCAGTCACAAATGGGATCAGGCAACCTGGAATGACTAAGACTTATCTCTCTTCTCCTGCTCAAAATGATACAGAGAAATAAGAATGGCCAGAGTCACAACCAACATGCAGTCCATAGTGTCTATCAGTAAACGGCAGGATATTTTCTAAATTAGTGTTTTCCATATCATAGCCCATCTTTCCTCAATCCTGATCCAGTCACAAGTCCAATTTTATTCTTTTAATATATATTAGTTCTGTAAAATATTTAGTTTAGAAAGATAAATTCTGCTGAAAAAATATTTTCTACATGAAATGCATTTTAGCTATTTTCATAATATCATTCATATCTTAGAAAGTGTCCATATGCAAAGTGAGTCTAGTACCTTGCATACCTCAAGTTAACCACATTTCTAGTTTTCATTATATCGGATAATAGTAATAATAGTTATTACTACTCTAGCTAACAATTGAAAACAGTTTTTAAAAATAAAAAACACACAAACATATCCAAACATGAGAGGTATTTATATTGTATACAAACCAAAGAAAATTTGTCTTAGTTTAGAAATAATTGAGGGTAAATGAAACCATCAACTCTTTAGAGAACACTTCTTAGAGGAGTGGAATTCGGGCCATATTTTTATACAGAGTTTTAAATAGGTGGCAGCTTCATTGTTGATAATACCTTTGAAGCTAATATAGAAATGTGTGTGTGTGTACACATACATAGAGAGATTAAAATATATCTTACATTTCTCCACCACATTTTTCTCTCAATGGGAGCTTTATAAAATGACTATAGATAATTATCAATGTAAGATAAATAATTTTTTCTACCATGCCGAGTCTATACCATCATCAATTGAAGGATGTAAATAAAGAACTAGGAGAAAACTCGGGTCTTACCTGCACAAAAGTACCTGAAGTATTTCTGTAATAAACAGAATAATATTGTATAACCCCATTAGGTTTTGAAGGTGGCTTCCAAAAGAGAATTATTGATGAAGAACTGATATTTGCATAATGAACATCTTTTGGGGGATCACTCGGTGCTATAAAAAAAGCAATTGAACAGAAAACTGAACTTGTGGCTCCAAATAATGTCTGAAATGTTCTAAATTTTACTTGCCTTTGATAAGTGATAATAACTGTTTTTCAAAAAAAACAACAACTTAAATTGAAATACCATCTAATTACAAGTCAGAAATGAAATCCGTAAGGCTCAATGGGCAATCCCTCTAACACTATAGCAATATCCAAGCAGAGGAAAGGCTGATTCTTAAACATAAAACACTATCTTAGCTCTGAAGCATGCCTACTGCCCTGGATATAAAAACAACATTATAACAAGTTTCCAATATAGAATATATAATATGAAATTCTAACTTAGAATTTTTAAATCAAATAATAGAGGATAATGGTAGAGAGCTGACTTTGTACATTTAATTTTGTCTCATTTAACAAACACATAAAATGTTTACTAAGTGTCCAGTTCTGTTCTGAGTGCATTTACAAATGTAGATTCATTAAATCCTCATAGAACCTTGTGAAGTAGGTACTATATTGTTTCCATAATACAGATAGGAAATTGAGGCATAGAGAGATCAGCTAACTTTACCATTATCACACAGCTAGAAAGTGACAAAAAGCAATTTTGCATCCAACCAATGATAAATATTAGGCTTAATAATACATATTTATATTTAACACTTATGTTATCTAGGTAGGATATTCTTTTACGTGGTCTACAAGGATAAGAACTCACCTCCCTCAGGTGTTCGAAAGTTAATAATATTGCTTCTTTTTTTCCCATCACCAAACCTGGTGCTAGCTGTTACATATGCGTTATATTCAACATTATAGTCCAAATCTGAAAACTCTAAGGATATGTCAGTTACATTAATAGTTCTTAATGATGACCTATCCCTGAGAGAGAAAAAAAGAGATTATCTGTAGAATTGACTTTTAAATTGAATGATATATATATATATATATATATATATATATATATATATATTGAGCAGATTACATTAAAAATGAACATGTGCACAGAAATTTATTAATCCAGACTAATAAGATAATGATGCCACTTATCCTGAAATGCTAGAAAGAGAGAACTTCAGAATTCAATAAATGAATTTCTTTTGTTTTCAAATATATTCAGTGTCTAATGTGTTCATATTAGAGTTTGCTTGGATTAATTTTAATGAATCTCTAAGAATACTATATGTTCAAAGTAATCACAGCATTTTTTTCATACCAATGTTTTAGTTGTTCAAATATTTGTCCTTTAAGTGTTGACAAAATCTTATTTGTAATATATATTTATCAACAAACTCATTTTTCATATATTGTACAAAAGTAATATCTACTTCAGACAAATTCGAATAAATAGTAAATATCTGAATAGTAGTATCTAAAATAGCAAATATGTATTTATTTAATTAGAAACAAGACTGAAAATAATGTACATATGACATATAGGAAAAAATAGAGTTCCTATGTCTCATTCAATTAAAATCTTAAAAGTATTTAAACTGTCAATCCAGAAAAGAAAATAAATACTCTTCTAGTAAGTAGTAAAACCCAGGAGAAGGGAAAAAAAGTCAAAGAACAAAATATTGCTAAGTAAAAGTGTCCTACAATTATTTTATTTCAGTTATGTTAGTTCAGGCTCCATAGGTTTGAATTGGGTATAGATTACAATCTAAATTAAAGAATGAACCTGTATATAGAGGTGTGAAAACTGCATTTCTAAAATAAATTTAGATTTTAAGAGCAATAAAATTAATTATTAAATAACTTATGAAATATGGCCAACATCACAGAATAAATAAATATCTCTTATAATCTCATTTTTCCTTCTTTAGAAACACAAGGAATCTAAGACTTCAATGGTTACTCTCTATGAAGATAAAAGGTCCTTTCTTTACCATTGAAATGTGTGAATTCTTGAACAATTAAAAGGGTTTTAGGTGAATTAAGGGTATCCACAAAGAGACATTTCAGCCATGGTGTTACCATTACAACGGCATCAATTCACTCCGTATATAATTATGGTTATCTGAAAAACATTGAAAACTTACCATAGTGAGAAAAATATGGACTCAGAGAATGCTATTGGAGACAGGTAGGATAGGCCAGATTACTCAGCAGTTGGAAACAGTTTGATCAGATGTCCTTTTTCAAAAGCAGGAGAGCTTTCCTAGACCTCACTGACACTACAGGAGAGGGTCTCCTCAAACTCAAGGCTGTGGCTATTAGTCTCATACAAATAGGCCTTTGCATAGAAACTTCTCCCAAGTCTACATTCCTGTCAGCAGAACACTACAATGTACCTAATCCAACACTAATATGTGGAAATAGACATGCTGGCAAACTCTCACTACTAGTCTGGATATTAATCTTCTTATTTCTGCAAGTTTGACAAAAAAAATAAATCTATGTAATTTGCACATCTCTGATGGTGAGTGAGATACAATGTCTTCTTATAATTTTATTGGTCATTTTTTAATAACTTGTTCATGCTATTTGTTTATTTTATTTGAGTCTTTTTAATAGAGGACAATATATGTTGGAGTTAGGAATCATTGTTCTTTTAGACAGTGCTCCAAAAAAACAAAGATATATACCTTCTCCACCCTCTCTGAATTTAGAGGTGACATGCATGCAATCAATATTCAGCAAAATTCAACAAAATTTACTGAGTATCCACTTTATGTCAGGAGTTCTGTTGGACATAAATACAAGTAAGATACAGAAAGAAAAGGCAGTAAATAACTATAAAACTATTCATTAATAACCATGTGACCTCCTTAGAGATGAGAATAATAAATCCTACCCCCGCCAGTGCCTAAAAGCAACGAAAAAGAAAAAGGAATGAGCAAAAAATGAGTTGTGACTAATGAGTAGAAAAGGAAAATAAAACAACAGCCCTAAAGATGCAGGAAGTTCTTTACTACAGAGCTAGTTTGTAAGAATGGAGAGTAGAATAGAAGGTTGAGTGAGGTGGGAAGAGCAAGAAGGGAAGCCTACTTGACAAAGCAGGTCTAACTCACAAATCCACAGCCACAAACAGCGTAGAAATAGAAGGAATATAAATGTCACACAACACTTAACCTCTAAAATACATAACTTTCAACATCAGCCAAAGCACCTGATTAGTATACATTTTTAAACTGAGAAAAAACTTGAGGGGAATCTTCAGTGAAATAATTTTAATGATTTAGTTCTAGGAATTTATTACATTTTTAAAGCTGTTTGAAATTTGAAAAATCAAAACTATTCAAATGACTCTGAAATTATTCAGAAAAATATCCTGTATAATAAAAGCACAATATGCTAAGTGTCTGACCCCTTGACCAGTCGCTATGATGTGCACAAACCACCAGGGGGCAGATGCTCTGACCGGTAGGTTAGCTTGTTGCTGGGGTTCAGCCGATCAGGACTGTGTGAGAGGGCCGGACATGCCCTGGAGCCTCCTGCAATCCTGCCCCAGCCAGCCTCCCCTCCCCTCTCCCCCTGATCACCCCGATCAATCTGGACTGGGCGAGACAGCCCTCAATCAGCCCTAATCACCAGCTAGGCCAAGGGACCCCACCCATGTACAAATCTGTGCACTGGGTCTTTAGTAAAATATAATTTTTAGGGCATAAAGGAAATTCTAAAGCATAAAAGTATTTCTTTGCTTTAGCAATTTCTTTGCTTAATTTTTATCACATCAAGACCATGCCAGGCAGCAATGCCCTGTAAAGTAATCATGAATACAAAAACCCCCTGGGAAGACTTAAAGATTTTTTCCCATTTCCCTAAGTGTGAACCTGAATGGTTTTCTAGATAGGTTGGAGTCCCATGAAAGGTCAAAGTCTTCTTTCTAAACTATATCATTTTATATTTTGTTTCCTGTGGGCAATCTAATCTGATAATACATTCATTTAAATTCATTTCTATGAATTCATTTTCAAAACTTTAATCTGCTCTTATCTAAATACTAGAGGCCTGTTGTACAAATTTGCGCATGGGTGGGGTCTGGCTGGCCCGCCCCGATCAGGGCTGATCAGGCTGGGCCGGCAGAGGGGGAGAGGACCATTGGGGTGGGGGGCGGTGTTGGCCACTTGGCCCCGCCCCCTGGTCAAACTCCAGGTTGAACTCCTGGTCAAGGGGAATATTTTCTTTTAGCCTTGTGTTATATAGGATTATAGATAGATCCTTTTATTCACTAAATTCCACTACCCCAAAACAAAGAATTTCAATATTCAATTACTTGACTTTTTATCAAATCATTATATCCCTCATATGTTCCCACTACAAGGAAACTACTCTTCTATGTTACACTTCAGTACTTTAGTAATTGGCTGTTAAACAGACCCAAACTAGCAAGGCATAATTAGTCACACATTCTATAATCCTAAAGCTTTTCTAGGGTCTCAGAGAAAGTCTGAGTCAACATAGGGTATTCAATTGTTGCTACTGCTTATTGTCATCATTTGGTTAGCTGGTTGATTTGGCTTAATTTTGTTTTGCTTGTTTGCCTTTAGCATAAAAAGACATATTTATAAGATTTAGAGGAAAAATCCACTGAAGAGAATGAGTTTGAAGCTAAGAATGCACTTATAAACCAGGGCCTTGGAGAAGACAAGGAATTAGGGTCCAAAAGACAGAAGGAGGAATTATGCTTGAGTTGAAGGAGAAACATTTTCATTCCCTGAGAGTGGAAAGATTCCCTCTGGCTAAATAAAAAATCGTTCTTGGGATGTTTTCTCCAGGGGTGTGAAATTTGGGTGTATGGTTACATTAAATATCCCATGCAACACTAAGATTAATTTCCTGTCTCTCTATCCCTCCTCCTCCTCCTCCTCCTCCTCCTCCTCCTCCTCCTTCTTCTTCTTCTTCTTCTTTCTCTCTCTCTCTCCTCTCTCTCTCTCTCTCTCTCTCTCTCTCTCTCTGTAGTTTCTGGCCCACCCACCTCTTCAGCTGTATCCTTTCCCATTTCCTGCCATTACACTCAAGACACAACTATCTTGCTGTTGCCCTTGTCAAGTTTCTTTGCTTAAGTCATTTTAGGTTGGGTCCAGTCACTAGAAACTGAAAGAATCTTTACTAATAAGATCTGTCCCAAAATGGTAACTACTATCCCTCTTGAGCTCTTTTCTTTAGCTCTCCAAGACATGTGTTCCCCAAATCAGTTATGCAAGGAAATCACAATATCCCCAGCTTTGTGCATTTCACACACACAAAAATGAAGAAATCCCTTAGATTTAGGGTTTAAACATTTAAGATCCAGACAGACAAAATAAACAACTAAAAACACTGGCCTTAAAACAAGTTGTGGAGGGAACTGTGGTAAATCACAGGGCAAATGCTCCATCTAAAGACAGCCTCCATTCAACTTCAGGTGATTTTATCACGGTGAATATGGCAAAACTATTCTGATTTTTTTAAGAAATAAAGAAACCTGAAGTTTTACCAGATATCTACTCATTTTTAAATGCTCCTGGATTTCTAGTCAGAATTATTAACAGTTTGTGGGTCCAGCAAAGCCTGGGTGGTCAACACATAGCCTGTTTGTGCACCTTGACACTCATTAAAAATGACTGGCAAGAATTTAAAAAAATTTAATTAAAAAATTACAAAAAAGGTATAGCATAATTTTACATTATTTATGTTTATGTAAATGTGTTTTGCTCACCTATTTTGCAACTTGCCTTTTTTGTCTACAATTATGTCTTGATATTTATCAAGTTTGATACCTATAGTTCATTTATCCATTTTAACTGCTCTATAGTAGCCCGTTCAATGAATATTCCTCATTTTTTATTAATTAACCTACTGTGATTGGTAATTTAAATCTTGTTCTGGCCATGATGAACACTGCAATGAGCATCCAAGTATATGCATCTTTCTGCTAAGAATAAGTGTTCTACAAGGGTCTATAAATACATGCGAAAGAATGAAACAGTAAAACTTGTGCACCCTTGAACAAAATGACTAGCAAAAAAAGCAAAGACAGAGCTTTTACCATCTCACTAGAAACCTCAAGTTAAAAGATCAAGAGTACCCTTTTACTAAACCACTCCCTCTATCGGTGTATTACTCATAATCCCAATTTGGTCCCAATATTCCATGTCTATAATGCTGTTTATCAATTTATTTATACAGTTCATTCATGCTGCCTCGGAGCCTTCATATACTGTTTCCACTGAGATGTTCTCCTGACTTATGACTCTGTCTTTACCACCTTCATTCTCAAAAGGGAGTAAATTCATGAAATTTGAAATGGCCCTCTTCTCATCCTGACTATTAATCTATATCATATACTCAAACCATTAGGTATTTTTAAAAGGGTGAACGTCTTTTAGAAAACAGGAAGAAATAGGACTAAACATACTTTTTAGTTTATGAAAGGCCATTTTCTAAGGTACGCTTTCAAGTTACAGGGGAAATTATTAGACTAGTGACATTTGATTTAAAAAATGTTGCTTAGAATTGTTTGACTGCCTAACATATTGCTTAGCAAGTATCTTTAAATTATTTTACATAGTATATTTTATCTTTAATTAGTCTACAATCATTTTAGCCTTCTATATATTTTATATCTCCCCACAGAGTATAATAAACATCTGTCAGACTGATTCAGAATTGCTTTTCATAATTACTGCTAAGAAAAGTGAGAAACATTTCAAAGCCAAGATCTCTACATAAGCTAGAATTTTCAGCATCACTTTTATTTCACAGTCTTTTGGCTAAACCTCATAGAGCATTCATTCAGAAGTTTTATAAACAAAGGAGAAAACTACTATTAAATTTTACTGACAATATACAGTAGAAGTAAATGTCTAAATAAATCCAAGTTGAATTCAAACATAAAGTAAATAAATAAGCTTTACATCATTCTACTTAATCCATAGTGTATTAGAAGAATAAGCTTACTGTGCTCTAATAGAAATTTATTTGTTTAATAGTAGTTGCTCTAAAAATACAAGGGTTATATATCATTTGAAAACACAGAAGTATAATTTATCAGTATAACTGAGGAAAATACTACTTAACCATATTGCTAGATGGTAAAAGTTATTTCACAAAGTGAACTTTAGAAGGAAAAGTTAATTTAGAATGCGATGAATAAAAACCAATTTCTGAGAACACCATCCACAAACAATATGTGACTCACACAGTAGTAGATATAAAATGATTGTGCATTATTCTTCATGAAATTTTTGTAAAGAAATGTTCATGACAAAGAGAGAAGTCATCCAATATAATAAATGTAGTAAGAAGTCAGATTTTGTGGACATACTGAAAAGAGTAAATAACCAAAGATGCTGTTGTTGTGTCTTAAAGTAATTATTGGAACAACTGAAACAGTGGAAGTAGAATTATTAGAGAAATAGAAACCCTGCTAATAATAGCCACAATTTATACAGTACTTTAAGAGAACTATACAGATAAGTAAGTGTCAGAGTCAGGATTCAAACCCATGTCTCTCTGACTAAAGACCCATGTGCACTATGTTATGATACCTGCCTTCTATTCTTCCCAATAAAACATATGGCAAAAATCCTCAAAGGCATTAGTGATTGTGAAAGAACAAAAAATTATGACTATTCCTTAAACTACAGGAGCTAAAGTTTCTAAAGCTTCCAATAAGTATCTTAGTGAGAAGATACTGGAAATTTAAAAATGCCTCTCTATACTTAATTATCACTAATATATATCTCAGTCTGTTACAGATAATATTCTTGAACATGCTGACATGTTTTTTCCACTTTTGCTCTTTCTTTATGTGATCTTACCCTATTCAACCCGAGGCATCCTTTGGCTGAAAGAGCATCACTACTCTTATAGCAGAAAGTCAAAGAGAAAAAAATCAATATCAATTTTTAACTCTTAAAATATATCTTAGTTCATTCATCCATTCAAAATATGATCTCAATTATAAGCCTGGTGGCTTTCTGTTCTGGATACAGCAACAAACAGAGAAGTAAATCTTGAAACACAAGGGTCTTCTTCTTCTTCTTCTTCTTCTTCTTCTTCTCTCTCTCTCTCTCTCTCTCTCTCTCTCTCTCTCCCCCTCTCTCTCTCTCTTTCCCTTCACTGCCCCCTCCCTCTCAAGCTATCTCTCTCCATGTGTGTGTGTTTGTGTTTCTGTGTGTGTGTGTGTGTGTGTGTGTGTGTGTGTGTGTGTAAAATGAAACCAAGTTTTGTAGAGGGAAAAATGTTTTCTACATTCTCTTTATACATCAAAAGTCAATCCTGTATGATTTGAGACCATAGAGTTTGATAAGTAATGATGGTGTAGAAAGGAAGGAGCATATAATAAATAAAGTTTTTATCAATCAAGAATAAAAATAAAAAAGCATTGCACTACTAAAAAAGAGTGAGAGGAAGAAAAGGGCAAAGCAGTATAACTAGGGTGTCCTGTGATCTTAGGGTGATGGTAGAGTGATGAAAACATCCAAATAGGTTTGTGAAAGAAATCCCATTGTAAAGGACTTGTTCCTTCTCAGGATGAAGAGAAATGACAAGCCTCTCGGAAAATCTTTGTCTTCTATATAGTGCCATGGCCAGCAAGACCTAAGGGCTCCTCTAGTGGACACTGAAGAGCTAGGAAAGGGTGTGGAAGTCACCTTCGCATCCTGCACACTGCAGATTCAGGCAGGGAAAACAACCAAGTGCCTCTGAGGGTTGAGACAGACATGCTGAGACCCAGGGCACTAGAATAAGCCTGGGGTTGGATCAAGGACAAAACCTAAAGTAAGAACGTTGAAACTAGAAGCTATGATGGCAGGTGAGTAGAAGCCAGCTCAGATGAACCATAGTATCATAGACTTGAAATTCCCTCACCCCACTTTCATTGGACTTCCCTTGTACCTAGAATCCATCTTAGGAAGTGAAACAGAAAAGAAATACTCATAGAAAGAGGAGAGAAAAAGCACTGTTGGGAAGGTGAACTTTAAATTATTTACCCAAAAGAAACTGAACTAAACCCAGAGAGGTTGAGAAAAGAATGAATTACCCTGAATCAGTGTCCTCACTTCCCACACCAACATTACAAAGCACAAAGAACCAGTCACAGAACACAAGGTCGTTTTATATAACATCTGAATTCATATAAACCATACAAAATTATATAGTCTTGCTATATTCTAGAAAAGTGGTATAATATAAATAAATGCCATTGCAATACATCCTATTATCTTTTTATAAAATTCAGAATTTTATAAAATAGATAACTTAGAATTATAGCTGAATTCCTAGAGTAAGTGGGTCTGATGGACTGTAACGGTTCATAACCAGAGAGAAATGAACCAGGTAGACAACACCCCTCGAATGCTATCTAACCTTCCTTGTGTGTCTCTGTGTATGTTGCACACATGATGCTAAAAACACCCTGATGTTTTAGTGAGACAAGCATGGTCACTGCATAGAGAAGGGACCGGGAACCCTAGCCAGAAAAATCTTGACTCTTACTTTCATTAACTTATTTCCCTTTCAGTTTTTTCCTAACTCAGTAAAATGATGTCAAAATCTCGGAGTATCACACTTGATTAAAAAAATCTGAACGTTATCATTGATTCATCTTTTTTTATCCCTGTAACAAATCCATCACCAAGTCCTGTCAGCTCTTCAGAACTGTAGCTCGAAGTGGCCCATTTGTCTTTTCCATGGCCAGTATCATCTATTGCAAAGACTACTAAAACAGCACCCCTACCAGGATCCTGCTACACCTTTGGCTCCCTACAATTCATTCTCAGTAAAGTACCCACAGTGCTTGAAATTCTCCAGTAACTCCCATCGTTGTTAAAATGAATACTGAATCCTTGCTGTGGCTTGGCTACTGACCTCTGTCTGCCCCCCCAGTATTACTCTCCTCTGTCTCTGTTACCCCAGAAACACTGACCTCCTTTCTTGTCTTAAAAATGGTACATTGTGTTTCCCCGCAGAGCCTATGCAGTTGGTGTTCCTTCCTGGACAAGCCCACCCTGCAGATCTTCCCATGACAGGGAGGTCCTGTCCTCCTCAGATCACAGCTCAATGCCTCTTTAAAGAGGATTTTCCCAAGCACCCAAGCAATAGTGCAGTAGCCCTCTTTCCCTTGACTTCCCTCATTTGTTTGTTTGTGGGTATATAATCCAGTTATCCCTTTAGATATAAACTCCTTGAGGGTAGGGGACTTATTGTGTGTTTTCTTCAGTATTGTTAATTGAAGGGATAAAAAATGAATGAATAAATGAATGACTATGGTAACAAGAGGAAAACAGTTACTTCTTCCCACTGCTTCTCTTCCCACTAATGTCATTCATGTCACTCCCAATTTCACCATGACTGGGAAAAATGACTAGGAATAAGTCAATGAAGAACATAGGAGATGTAGTCCTACATAGCAGTATGCAAAGAGTTTAAAGAGAGATTAGGAAAAGAAAAATTTTAATTTAGGAGAAAAAAGTATATTTCTTTGAAATAATGTAGCCTCGCAATGCTGGATCTTCCAAGTCAGGAATCTAAAAGTAAGAAATGCCTCTGCTCCATAAAATATTGTATAAAATGTATTTTCTGAGTTCAGATATTTAAAATGCACTAGGATATATATTACATAACTGATGAATCCTTTTAAGAGCATTAACATTGATGAAAATTCAGATTTTTATCTATTGAGTTTTCATGAAGTAGGATAGCCATGTTGTTAATTGACATGAGACACGCTATAAGATTTTAATTTTTTCACAATTAGTGCATAAATAGGCAATCAGGTAAAAGTGATTAGAAAACAATAAATCCACTGCTTATATTTCAATAGAAAACTGACCTTAAGTAACAGATTTCTGTAGACATATTTCTTAGTTAAATTTTAGTTAAAATTATTATATTCAAGAAAACTTAAAAAAACAGTAATATAGAAAATAGTTGAGTAAAACTCTGGAAGAGTTTAAAATTATATACTCTTCACTTAAATTGATAGAACAATAACTTTAAAGAGCAGAAATGTAGTATAGTTATGCATAATACATAACTGTTTTTGTTTTAGTTACAACAAAACTTGACTATGCTCCCACATAATATGGGAAAAACTTGTTTCTTAATAAAAGCATAATAACTAGCCTATTAATAATCAGGTTCCTAATGTAGTATCACATTTTGAAATAAAAAAATAAACTACATTCCTATTATGTTACAGATTAATACTTGTTCTCAGAACTATTTCCAAAAAAGAAAAAAAAAATTCTTACCAGACATAAACTGTGTAATAGAGGATAATTCCATTTGGCTCCAAGGGTGGTTTCCATGACAACTTCACCCTGACACCAGACAACTGTTTCACAGAGAAGTCATGGGGGGGAGAATCAGGAGCTGAAAATCAGAGTAAAAGATGATGCATTTTATTAAATGTATATTGAAAAGGTTAAAATGAAGGTGCACAAAATTGTTATTATAAACTTTCTGGTAAATGAATCAGGTACAGTGTTTTTCTCCATGGGCAGGAGAGACTGATGTTTACTTTCAAAATGAGATGATAAAAGAAGATTTTGCATGGTGGTGTTAGAACATCTGTTTCTGTGATTCAATGGAAAAAAACATTTCATGAGAAAAAAGAGCAAGGAGTATTTCACAGTGATTCACCTACTGGTCAAGTACATCTTGGTAAATTATCATTCTCTAACAAAAAGAAACTATGTGGTGTATAAATATAATATACAGTAAAAAATAGGCTCCGTAGAAAATAAAAATAGATGGGGGGAAAATCCACACTTAAAAAGTGAAAGTGATAAGCATTATATTGACAGAGCAGTTAAAATGACTGACCCCACAAATAGAAACTACACACCTCAATTTCAGTTGTGTTAATGAAATGTAAAATAATATCGATATCTGTTCACATAGTCTTTGAAATTGAATAATTTACAAAGGAAACACCAACGCAGCACATAAACAGTAAAATGCAGCTTAGGGTCTACATCTCATTCTGCTATAACAGTGTGAGAAATCAAACACTTTAGCCATTCTAATTGAATAAGCACTAAAAAAATTGCTGTAAACCAGTTAGCCAAGTGCATATTTCTATTTAGATAAAACATTTAGAATGGCATTTCTCAGTTGCTGTATTACAGTACAGTAATGCTTTGGACTATTAATATGCAACTTTTATATATAAAAGGTATAAATCACTAAAACTGATCATTGTTACAGTTTTACATGGAAAATGAACAAGTAGGAAGTTAATAGAAATTCTGGAAATTTTTCGAGATCTTCAAACAATGTTAATTTATTAATCTGTACATGTGCACATCGCCCTTTCCAATAATTTGGATAAAATACTACCTGAATTATTTTTATTTTTATTTTCTGAATAATCTCAGTTATAGTTGTGTAGATACATGTGTCTCTGAGTGTTTTCTCATTATTTTGGTAACAACAACGTTTCAAAAAAGAGGTTTATTGAGCAGAGAAAAGGTTTATGAGATGAGCTCTAAGAAATAATGATGACAGCTGTATTTGTATTTTCATTTGGTATTCCCACTGGCAGGACAATAAAAATGCTATCAAACACTGATTATCACAAGAATCCACATATCATTTGGAGATGCCTGTTTCCCAAGACATGCATTACTTCTAACTGAGAGCTCTCATTTGTCAAAACAAAAGCCTATGCTATTTTCCCTAATATCTTTGCAAAACTTAACATTTTTTATTATTGGGGGAAAATATATTTCAATAAAAAATAACACTGATTCATAACATAAGTTGTAATCAAGCATTTCTGTTCTATACTATTCTTTAATATATTTATGTGGAACATGAGTTAATTCTTGGTGTTTTATACTTAATCTTACTATATCCTTGGATAATATATTTTTATGTAAAACTTTGTATTGCTTAATAAATGTAATTAATATGCTTATCTAGACAAAATACTACACATCTATCATAGCACACTGTTATAATCATTTTGGCATTTGTATAAAATTAGAAAAATAAATGCAATATCTTTTGCATTTTACCCAGTTCATCCTGACAGGGAATATGAGAATACATGAGAAGGGTCTTCATAAGGCTCTTACTCTATGTGCCTGGCATGATCTTTACTATCTCTCACCCTCCTTCTTTAGTCATCTTCCTTCAAGTCACAGCTTAGACATAACTTTCTCAGCTGCACTTTCCCAGCTGTCTCAGAATAGCTAGAGTCCCTCTTTTGTCCTAGTGAATAATTTTGGGAACACTTATACCAATAATTAGAATTGTAAGTATTATTTGTATATACATTTATTAAGTTTGTATCTCTTATACTGAACGAAAAGCCCCATGAGGGCAAGGAACTCCAGATATCCAAAAAATCAAACTTTCTCAGGACTTTATCCCTTCTCAATTTCCTTGCAGTATTTTGATAAGGGGTCTTCTTTACCCTTAGCAATTGTATCAATGACTAGGCCAAGGATTTGGATGGATGTTTACCTTGACACTATTTTTAGCAAGCCAGGTATTCAGATGCATAGTCAATGCATTGAAACTATTGACCTGAGAGGTAACAAATTCTGACTGTTTGAAATATATGTTCACTACTACCCTAGGCTCTTTCATATAAGATCTCAAATTCTCAGAAATATTTAATTAGAATAGAAATAAAGAACTGGTCAAATAAATGATAACAGTTTAAATTTTTCCTTTCCAAGTTGGATGTCTTTTATTTCTTTTTCTTGCCCGATTGCTGTAGCTAGGACTTCCAGTACTATGTTGAATAAGAGGTGAAAGTGGATATCCCTGTCTTGTTCCTGATCTTGAGTTTTCCCCACTAAGTATAATGCTAGCTGTGGTTTGGTCATATATGGTCTTTATTATGTTGAGATATGATCCCTCTATTCTCACTTTGCTGAAAGTTTTTATCATAAATGGGTGCTGGATTTGGTCAAATGTTTTTCTGTATCTATTCAGTGGTTCTCAACCTTTCTAATGCTGTGACCCTTTATACAGTTCCTCATGTTGCTGTGACCCCCAATTTCATTGTTACAAATTGAACATAATTAAAGCATAGTGATTAATCACAAAAGTAATATGTAATTATATATGTGTTTTCCGATGGTCTTAGGCGACCCCTGTGAAAGGGCCGCGACCCACAGGTTGAGAACCGCTGATTTATATGATCATATGGTTTTTATCCTTCATTTTGTTTATGCGATGTATCACGTTAATTGGTTTGCAGATATTGCACCAACCTTGCATCCCAGGAAAAAATCCCATTTGATCATGGTGCATGATCTTTTTACCTCAATATAACGGGCTAATTCAGGCAAGGTGGTGTCCATTAAAGCTGAAAGTCCATTATATAATAAAATATGTTTTCCAAATGTGTATGTTAAAAAATTGACTAGTTAGTTTGCCTGTTTTACTTAAGTAGGCACATTTGTGAATTAAAATGAAGTATGTATGAGAAGTTTAATTTCACAGAAAAGTTTTCTATATGTATTACAGTCATTTAAAATTTTTACTGAATAGGGCTAGTAAATGGGTGCATTCACCGCTTTGAGTAAACAAATGCACATGGCTGGGGTGTGGCTTACCTCACATCAGAACATCTGCCAGCACTTGTTTAGACTGGTGCAGAAATTCACACCACAAGACAACAGAACCCATTACCGTATGTGATGTAGTGTGATCATGTGCTAATCGTTTGCGGAACATTAAGAGCAGTAACTCTGCGATTTAAATATGTAGAATATAGTTGTAGACATATGTTTATTTATGTTGACTAAATTACTACAGTGTGGTTTTTTTCCAACATATGGCCTATTCACTAAAATTTCTTAAAAATAACAGAGAATTAATAACAAAAAAACAGTTAATTCAATTATGAGCAAGTCTTGGTTAAAAGCTTTTTAAAATGAACAGGGTGCTAATTTTCACATATGACATATGGACAGACTATTCTGTCCATTAAATCCAAAGCCTATTAAATTGAGGTATGCAAAATCAAGGGTTTACTGCATTGCTGGATTTGCTTTGCTAATATTTTGTTAAGGATTGTTGCATCTATGTTTATCATGGACATTGGCCTATAATTTTTTTCTTTGTAATGTCTTTATCTGGTTTTAGAATTAGAATAATGCTGGCCTTATAAGATAAGCTTGGGAGTCTTCCTTTCCTCTTGAATTTTTTGAAATAGTTTGAGAAGGACAGTTGTTAGTTCTTCTTTGAAAGCTTGGTAAAATTCACCTGTGAAGCCATCCAGTCCAGGACTTCTGTTTGTTGGAAGTCTTTTAATTGCTGCTTCAATTTCAGTAGTTGTAATCAGTCTGTTCAGATTTTTCTGTTACTTCTTCATTCAGTTTTGGAAGTTTGTATGTTTCTAGGAATTATCCATTTCTTCAAGATTGTCCAATTTATTGGCATGTAGTTGTTCATAATATTTTCTTATAATCCTTTTTATTCCTGTGGTGTCACTTGTTACTTCTCTTTCATTTCTGATTTTACTTATTTGTGTCTTCTGTTTTTTTCTTGATGAGTCTGGTTAAAGGTTTATAAATCTTGTTTATCTTTTCAAAAAACCGGCTCTTGGTTTCATTGATCATCTGAATTTTTTAGATTCTATTTCATTTCTTTCCACTCTGATATTTATTATTCCTTCTTCTATTCAGTTTGGGCTTCATGTTTTCTTCTTTTTCTAGTTTCTTTAGGTGTAAGGAAAGATTGTTCATTTGATACTTTTCTTATTTCTTGAGTTGGCATATAATTGTGTCCCACAGATTTGGGTTTGTTGAGTCAGAATGGCTATTATCAATAAATCAACAAACAACAAGTGTTGGCAAGTTTGTGAAGAAAATAGAACCCTTGTGCTCTATTGGTGGGAATGCAGATTGGTGCAGCCACTATGGAAAATGAGTATAGAGGTTTCTCAAAAAAATTAAAAATGGAACTTCCTTGTGACCCAGTGATTCCACTTCTGGGGTTATATCCAAAAAAAAACTAAAAACACTGATTCAAAAGAATATATGCACCCCTATGTTCACTGCAGCCTTATTTACAATAGCCAAGCCATGGAATCAACCCAAGTGCTAATCAATAGAAGAGTAGAATATTACTCAGCCATAAAAAAGAATGCAGTCTAACAATTTGCAGCAGCATAGATTGACCTAAGTGAAATAAGTCAATCACAGAAAGGCAAATACACATGATTTCACTTTTATGTGGAATCTAAAGAATATAAATTAACAAACAAAAACAGACTCATAGATATAGAAAACAGATTGTTAGCCAGAGAGAAGGTGGTGGAGGACTGGATGAAAAAGGTCAAGGCATTAAAAAGTACAGATTGGTAGTCAAAAAATAGTCATGAGGATGTAAAATACAGCATATGAAATATAGTCAATAATATTGTAATAACTACGAATGGTGCCAGGTGGGCACTGGGAATACTATTGAGGGGAACCCTTTGTAAAGTATGATTGTCTAACCACTATACTGTACACTTGAAACTAATACAAAGTAATATTGAGTGTAAATTGTAATTGAAAAAAATTTTAATTTTAAAAATACAATTTTGGACAGATAATGGTTGATGGAGAAATAAGCATAGCACGTAGAGGCAATGACTAAGGAAGACTAACCTCTAAGAAGACTTAGAAACTGGGGCAACCCAGAGCACCCTACCACCATGCTCTAGTGAAGTAATTTGGTGGAGGGGAAACCATGGGGACATGAAATGGGAGAAGAGGCCTCCAAAGAGTTTATTATATTGCATAAAATAAGAGCAATGCAGAGAAAAGCCTTCCTTTTACAAGCGTACAATGCACAGTTTGTCCTGGTGAATGACTAGAATCTGAACATACACAGGATACAAACTAGCTTGAAGATTGGGAAACTTGAAAGAGAAAAGGAAAAACAAAAACCCTACAAATGCTTATGATACATACAGTGCCGCTCCCCTCCCCATTAGAATAGAGCATCCTTTTATAGTAAAAATTAACAGTCCCAAAACACACAATATATAAAACATAAATGCAAATCGAAACCCAAGTATATTCCTCAAAGTTAATTTTTTTAGCATGATATATGCCTCTAACTTGGTGAAATACTGGTGTAAAGTGGTCTTGGTAGCAAAGCTGATTTTATTTAGGTTAAGAAAAGGTATATTTAAATATTCAATAGGAAGGCTATAAACAATCAGGAATAACATCTTGCAAATTATGTAGTGAACCTGGAAAACAGCCTGAGCTCATTAACAAACTAATTCTAATGCAATAAGAAACTGTAGCAGGTTCATATAACAGAATCTACTATAAAACTTATGTAAATGTCTATTCTTATGAACATAAAAGTTGAACTAATGAACTTATGAACAGTTATAACTAATACATTAGTTGGTGTTCAAACTATTCAAACCAAAATTTTAACCTTAAAAATTCCAATGAAAAAAAATTAGTGATTTTTTTACAGGGCACAGATGACACCAGAATAATTAAAAAAGTATCTTACACCTGATTTTATTGAACATAAATCTGACTATACTATTTTTTCACCATGACAATGAAATCTGTGTAATGCTGGAATGGTACACAACTGATACCCAAGGACACTATTGTTGTTGCTGCTGTTTTTTCATTATATCTTTATCTTCATAGGTTTTTTCTGAAATGTGATGGATTCTAAATACATCACTATCCACTACCATACTTACCATCTTCTTCTGTAAGCACACTAATTGGCGCACTCCGAACTCCTTCACCTTTGAGTGTACTAGCAGACACTTCAATTATATATTGGGTATATTTCTTCAGTCCTAAATACAAACAAAATTTACAAGTTGAGACTTACCAAATATCCTTTAATAATATGCATGAAGCAAACTATGAAATGTCTCTTAACAATCATCCAAAAGTAAAAGCTAAATGGAAATGTAGATCTTTGAAATAGTAACCCCTGTTATGAAGACAAAATGATACAGGCTAATGTGGACAAGGACTGCCCTAGAATATTCTTTCATGTGATCCGAAATAAATGCCTGGCTTATCTAACCAAAAACCCAGAGTGCCATAGCCTGTATAAAACTGCTCCCACTCACACTTAATATTTATAATAGAACAAGCTAATATTTTGTGGCCACCCTGTCAATATAAAGGTAAATATTTAAATATATAT
>NW_005871057.1:4303286-4336444 GCF_000147115.1 Myotis lucifugus | reverse complement strand
GTATATATATATATATATATATATATATATATATATATATATTTATACCTTTAATGTTCTGGATCAAAGAGGTTGTATCTATAGTTCTTTCCTCATTTCCATTACTTCTCCTGAGATAAATTGTATATTTTTGTATGATTCCATTAGGATTACGTGGGGGATGGAATGATATTTCAATCTCTCCAGAGGAAATATTTTTGTAAGCAATATTTTCTGGTGCACTATCAGGTACTAAAAGAAAAGAAAAAGAAAATAAATGTATAAAATAATTCCATCCTAAAAATCTATTCTGTTGAACTTCTCATTCATGAGCACTACAATGTGATTGTAATAAATATTCTAAATGAAGTAAGGTATAGGTAAATTATACACTAAAAAGAAAAATTTCATCTCAAAAGAAAATTCATACTATTATTTTATATAGTAACTAGAGGCCCAGTGCGTGAAATTCATGCACAGATAGGGTCCCTAGCGGCTGCCATCTGCTGGCCAGGGTCTCCCTTCACACCTGCCTTGGCCTAGTGCTGCCCGCTACCTGCTCCACCATCCCTCCGTGGTCCTGCTCTCGTCGGGGGCCCACCGGGGCCAGCAGCATCTCCACTGCTGCCTGCTGCCAGCACAGTGTCGCCCATGCCCACCATGTTCTGCACCATCCCCTGGTAGTCAGTGCACGTCTAATTCCTGGTCGGTCAAGCTCCAACCCCATGGGGACAATTTGCATATTAGCCTTTTATTATATAGGATGCATATAGGATGATATTTTTATGAAAATGCTTTTAACTGTATTAAGCTACCTTGCACTGCAGAACACAAGATGAAAGAAAGAGGATTAAAAAACACTTTAAAATGATTGTTTTTTATTAAATATATATAGTTAATAATTAGTTTAGTCTAAAACAAGATCTAATTAAAACACTGCATAAAATAAAAACATATTTTTCTTTTAATTACTTGCCAAGTTGACAGGAAAGTAAGAAAACAGTGGTGACCAAAAAACAAAATTCCTATCTAATAAAAGAGTAATATGCAAATTGACCATCACTCCAACACACACGATGGCCACCCCCATGTGGTCAAAGATGGCCACCACAAGATGGCCAGAAGGGGAGGGCAGTTGTGGGCGGCTGCCCCACGTGGACACAAGATGGCCACCACAGATGGCCAGCAGGGGAGGGCAGTTGTGGGTGATCAGGCCTGCAGGGGAGGGCAGTTAGGGGCAATTGGGCCAGCAGGGGAGTAGTTAGGTGTAGATCAGGCTGGCAGGGGAGTGGTTAGGGGCAATCAGGCAGGCAGGCAGGTGAGTGGTTGGGAGCTAGCAGTCCTTAATTGTGAGAGGGATGTACGACTGCCCGTTCAGGCCCAATCCCCCAGGCAGTTGGACATCCCCTGATGGGTCCCAGATTGGAGATGGTGCAGGCTGGACTGAGGGACACCCCCCTCCCTCGCCCCTCCCCTTACACGAATTTTGTGCACCGGGTCTCTAGTAAATAAAATAAAATAAAACAAACAAATAAACACAGTAAAATCAGTATCCTCAGAAGGAAGCTAGTACTAAAGCCAGCTTTGCCTTGGAGGATATTGGTTAATCCCAGTGTCTTTGAGCTTCTGTATTAATAGCTGGCCAGAGAAAGACCTGGATCAGAAGAAGGGTAAGGGACATCCTGCATAAAGAGCTATAACCCATAAGAATGCAATTTCAACCAGAACCATTATATGGGACAACTCTAGGGGGCACCTTGAATTCTTCTGCAGACTGCCATAAGATTCACCACAAGTGGTCACTCTTGGACTAGTGCAATGAGGTCTATTCACTCTCAGGGACTGGAGAGTGGAGAGTAAACCCACTGTACAAAAGAGGACAGAAAAGAAACTTTTTTCTCTTGCCACTCTTCTTGATAAAGAGGTAGGAAAGAAAGAAAAATTATGCAGTTGTGGAACTGCAAGTCTGTTCCTACAAACTTATGTGGCCCAAATCCTGCTGCATATACAGCCTGAAAAAAACTCTACTTCAGAATTTAAATTAAAACAAATCTGTAATTCTGAGTTGCTATCATTCAAAAGCAAATAACAAAAGTAAACATAAATTTCTGAAGAAACTCAACTTGGGCCACATAAATTTGCCACACATAAGTTTCAGGGAATATGAGTTCACTAATAAAATCACTAAACCCCTAAGCAAATTAGGCACTGACAGTTAAATGCTAGCAAAGAAAAAGGAAAAAATAATACACATATACTCACATACACACACTCAAAAACACACAAGACTTCAGCTATTGAACTTTCTATAGAATAAAGATATGGATGTTTAGTATATTTCAAGGAATAAAACATTTTTTAAAATATGAACAGATAATTCTTCAAATAATAATAATAAATAATATAAATAAGCAAGCAGGGTTGATGAAGAACCAGACAGGCTTTCTAGAACAGAAAAACAAACTAACTGTATTTAAAATTCTCTTGATATGTAAAAGATAGAGAGAAATTTAGTGAGAAATTTGATAGTATTGGAAAAATTATCAAAATGTAGCTTAGAGAAAGAAAATATAAGATATAAAATGTCAGTTAGATATAAAGGGTATACTAAGAAGATCTAAGATAATAGAATGAGAAGAGTTATTCAAAAAGATAATGGTTGAGACTTTTATTATATATAATATATATATTATATTATTTTATTATATATTATATATATAATATATTATATATTATAAATATATATATATATATATTTCAGAGAGGAAGGGAGATAGAAACATCAATGATGAGAAAGAATCATTGATCAGTTGCCTCTTGCACACCCCACACTGGGCATGTGCTCTGACCAGGATTCAAACCATGACCTACTGGTTCGTAGGTTGACACTCAACCACTGAGCCATGCCACTGGGCATGGCTAAGACTTTTCAAAATAATTGAAAGATATCAAACTTCAGATCAAGGAATTTCAGTAAATCTCAAGCAGAATTTTAAAAAAATCATATTTAGGCACTTCATTGTGAAAGTACAGTATACAAAGAAGAGAGATGGTCTTAAAAGCACCAGAAAAAGACATATCATCTATATAGGAATTACAATTAGACTGACAATTGAAATTAATTGAAAAACAACTGGAATTCTACAGCCAGAAAAATTAGTAAGATTTTCAGACAATCAAGAACAAAAAATGCCATCAACACAACCTCAATAAATGAAATTTTAAATAATGTACTCTCGAGGAAAAAAAAATTCCTAGAGATGAAAAACTGCTGCTGCAAAGATAATGTTTAAATATCGTCTGCACAAAACAATAACAATAATGGCTAATTTTGGAAATAAACAATATAAACTAAATAAGTAAATATTATTTTCATTAGAGTCCTGCTATTAAATTATTTCCTTTCAAAAGAAAAAATGAGCCTTTTATTCATATCCTAAATACCATGTACATCAATAGTGCTACTATTAAATTTAATAAAGTAGAGAAATAAAATTCTGAAGTCTTGAAAATGTAGATACAGTACCCCCCATGCCAATTATTACCTGCTATGAAGTGTATTGTATCTAAGTCAGACTTCATAGAAAAAAAATTGACCTAAGAATATTGATAGTTCTAAAATTTTGGGAAGGTTTGTAAATCAGAACATAATTTGATGTAACAATATATAGCAATGTAATCCTACTATCCCTTCCCAAACATCCAAAATCTACTCAGAATGCTTTGTTAACTTTCTGGCATTCAGTGAAATCTTGGACCTGCTGAGAACACATCTTAGCCCAGGTGGGTAACAGGTAGCCATTTGTTTTTCTGCATAATTTCTATAACCACAGGACCTTGGAGTTGAATAGTTGTATTTATTGCTCCTCTTTGCCATATTCAGATCTTTTCTCCTTCCTTCCTCCTGAAAAATTTTGAGCTACACTTTCTTAAGTTATCTACAGTTATCTAGTGACACTCTGCCACTTCTCCAAACATCTTAAAAAATTTACCACCTGGTTGACTGACTTCCTCTCTACCACTCATAGAGATGTCAACATTGATGCAAATGATCTATCCAATTTCCTGGTGTCATATCACTAACCAATTACATGAGCTCTCATGTTACTGTACTGTCAGTAGCATTTGACATAGGAAATAAATTCCTTCTATTTGAAAATGATTATTCACTTGCCTTCCAAAACATGATCTTGTCCTGATTTTTTTTCCTACCTCACCGGCCACTTCTGCTTAGTCCTTGACTTGCTCCTCCTTGACTTCCCTAATTATACAATTATGATGCCCCCAGGACATAATTATATGCTTTTTTTCATCTTTAGAACATACACCCTAATGTGACTTTATCTCATCCCTTGACTTTGAATATCAGAGATATGGTGGTGCCTCCAATTTATGTATTCAACTCTGGATTCCTTCCCTGACTTTCAAACATATATCCAACTGCTTTCATGATAGTCACTTGGATATTTCAATCATATTCAAAACAAAACTACTGAATTTCTCTAAACTGACCTTCTTCCTAACTTCCCCATCTCAGTAAATGGTGCCATCATTTCTCACCCAGATATGCAGATCAAAAAATAATCCTGACTTATCCCATTACTCCCAAATCCAGCATATTCAGCAGCAGTCTCCTAAAACTACAAATCGGACCAGGTTCTTGTCTCATAATTCTCTAATAGCTTCCCATTAAAACTAACCAAACTTCTTATATTGGTGCCCAAAAATATGCATGATCCACTTCTGTCTCTCTCTCCTCATCTGCTAAGCTCCCCTTCCCAATAACTCATACCCCTTGAATGACAGAAATATTCTGTTCTTCCTCAACTACATAAAGTATCTTCTCACTTCAGGAAGTTGGCAATTGCTATTCCTCCTTCTAAAACACTTTTCTTTCTTATCCTCATCTAATTTAATCCCATAAGTTATTAATATTTCTGGGTATATGTAACATCTTCAGAGAGGCCTTTCTCATTCCTTTATCTCAAATAATCACTCCCTACTCTGTAACTCTGTCTCTTCTCTCCCTCATAATTTTTCTTCATAGAACACACCACTATACATACACCTTTTTCCTGTGGCCCTTCTAAGAATGTTAACTTCCAGGAAGTAGGAATTTTGTCTTATTTACTGTTGTGTTCATGTTGTAGTACATGATATGAAGTGTATACAAATCTGCTCAATTAATGAATAAATATGTTCAACATGACAGAAATGTATTAAAATCAAGATTGAAACTCACAGCTAAGGAAAATAAGTAAAATTGAATAGCTCTTTAATAGTAAGAAAAGGGGAATTAGTGATGCTATGCTTGAATTTGATAGCTCAGTATAACTTCTGATTTTGAAAAATTATCATTGTCACTTTCTAAGTTGTCCCTCTGGAGTTTCCTGCCTACCGCCAGTAGTTAGGATATAAATATGCCTCTCTGACCCAGGATGATATTCTTTGCATTTTTATTGATTAATCCTGAGAGGATACCAGTGGCAGGAAAGTGAGAAGCTAGGAAAATTTCTGAGCAAGTGGAATAGGGAAACTGAGGCAATAAAATTAAACAAGGGCAAACAATTTGAACAACTTTTAGCCAGTTGGTGAACCACAAGACCTTATCTTCCCTAACCAAGGACATTTAGAGCAAATGGTTTATACCTCCCCTCACTAACCATAGAATAGATAGCTTAAATCATCCTGGCCTGGGAAAATAGAGACCAAAGACACAATTAATGCTATTTGTGCCAGCTAAACCCAAGGATAGATGAAGTCAGGGGAACAAAAAACAAAAACCCATTAAAGCCAGACAGGTCCAAGTTAAAAAGTAAAACAGTAAAATGGACCAAAGAATAATCCCAAACTCCCTTATACACTCATCATCAGATGGTTGTTCTTGAGCACATCCTGCTTCAAATAACACCTGAAGACTATTAAAAATTCTAACTTCCTCTTTTGCAAAAAGAACTAAATTGGTGGCTCAATAGCAGTAAACATGATCCAGGAAAAATCACTAACATAGATTCCATTGTCCACCATTTCCATCCAGCTGGAGAATGCAGAGACCGTGAGAGTACCCTAACTTAGGAGAGAGAACTAGGAATTAGGAGCATGGACACTGAGCTCTATGCACTATATTTAGGTCTCTTTTGCTTCTAGTATAAAGATGACCAAGTTGTATTCACCCAAGTGGGTGAGCTAGTGAACCCTGTCATAATTGTTTCTCACTTCTCTATTTTTCTCACTAGATCAGGAGTCTTGAATGGCTGTCAGGAGACTTAGCTTCAAGTCTGAACATTACTTCTCATTTACTATGATTTTTGAGAGAAATTCTATTAAAATACTAGTGGCCTGGTGCACAGATTCGTGCACATTGAAAGGAAATTAATTAGAAGAAATATTTTAATATCGCTATTCGCCCTTTCTCTATAATAGAAGTGTCAGAGATGGAAAAAAAATTAGTAAAATGTATATGAAAATAATATATAAATTGATTAATAAGTAAAAAATAACAACATGATATAACAACACAAAGACATGATATAAAAACAAAAAAATGATGATAAAAACAATGACTGATAAATTGATTAAAGTTATTCTCCCTGTATAGCACATTAAAAGTAAAAACACTTTCAGAGTGCTTGACCAATTTCCATTGTGATGAAGTATTTACAACTTTAACTTTAACGTCATATGCTCTTTGAACTTGAGAGAAAGCAACATATAACTGACCATGTGTGAAAACAGGTTCAGGTAGGAATATTCCTACTCTGTCTAGAGTTTGTCCTTTTGATTTATTAATAGTCATTGCAAATACTGGCATCATGGGAAACTGTCTTCAAATTAATTTAAATGGGAGGCCAGTGACAGATGGGGACAAATATTGTGCATGTGCGAGTCAACATTTATTTTTAAATTGCCAGTGAGTGTCATATGTACCAGCCAGCCAGCCGGTCAGATGGACAGATGGCCAGTCACTTAGCCTTTTATATATATAGATTCCTAGGTCTCCTCATCCATAAAATAAAGGATTCTGTATATTTTCTAAGACACCTGACAAAACTAAAATTCACATTTTAAATTACATTTCAAGTTAAATTCTTATATTCACTTATGACTTGTTACTATCCCTACCTGAGAATTAAACTCATACAATAAATAATGAAATAAAAGTTGAATTTACTTTTTAATATTAAGTAAAAAAAAACTGCAAGCATGTGATAATTAGAAAACAAAAAAATGATTTTTATAGAGTCATAAAAATAAGGTGTACTTGATGTTGTGACCAATTAAATAGTGAAACATTTGATAAATGTTCATGAATATGGCTATTGTTTAATATCACAACAGGATTTTTAAAGTTCTTACTTTCCTTTCTAATGCTGTTCAGAGCCCCAAACAGTGAAATATCACTGCAGAAATGAACAGGAAGATCAAGATATATTTATCACTTAGCAGCTTTACTGATGGTTTCTAAACCAGCATTATTGTGAAAGGAAATGGGCTTTATAGTTAGGTGGATTTGGGTTCCAATTCCAGCTTCATCACTTACCAGCTAGATAACCTTAAGCAATTAAATACCCACCAATTAATATTAACTTTAGGTGGGTAAAATTCATTTTATCTAAAGTGGTATATTCCCACTAGGGCTTGGCATATTATAAATATTTATTGAAAAGATGAACCTCTCAGATCTCCATTTTTCATTAGGCAATGAAGATAATAATACCTTCATGCTCTATTCCAAAATAAAAGGCAATTATTATGAAATCCAATAGCAAAGCCATGGTACTTTCCAGGTGCTTAAAATATGCTTATGCTTTTCTCTCCTTGAACCAGTGTAAAAGGAAATAAAACAAGGCCTGGTAAAAAGCAAATACTAATATTTAAGCACCATATCTATAAAAGCAATGAAACATGATGATATGTAGTTTAATATCAATTAGATTTCACTTTGGGGGAACTCTTGATGATAAAAAATGCTCTTTTCATCACTCTCCTGTTTCAGCAATTATAACCTATGCTATTCTCTATGGACACTATAAAGTTGCTCCAATGTATGATTATAACCATAAACAACAAACGGACATCATCAGGCAAAATGTCTTCCTTTGTGCTGTTGGCTCTTGCATTGGTGAAACTGAAACACAAGTAACTCCTTGCTTGCGTTTTTTCCTTTAGATCAGATATCCCCTCATATGGCTTCCATAAGGTCCTCCTGCCCATTCCACCTGACTGCTTAAGACCTAGGTTAAATGCTACCTCCTCCATAAGACTTCCCCCCATATACCCTTTCTGTGCTCCCACTCTACACCTCTCTCTACAGACATACCTCATTAGAGTATAGGAATCAATCTTATGAGTGTGTCTCTGCTTTTACCTAATTTGAAAGCAAGTAGTTATTAATTCACAAATTTACAGGGACATTGAAAAACATCTTTAGTTTTTTAAGCCTTTCATTTGTAAAATTTGCTGATCTTTATTTTAGAGTCCCTTATATGCAAATCAGATTTTTTAAAAATGTGCATGGCAAGCCTTTTTGTACTCATTTACAAAAAAAAAAAAAAAATAGCCTGGCTAGTGAAGCTCAGTGGTTGAGCATCAACCTATGAACCAGAAGGTCACAGTTTGATTCCAGTCGGGGCATATGCCCAGCTTGTGGGCTCGATCCCAAGTGGGGGCATGCAAGATGTTTCTATCTCTCTCCCCCTCTCCCTTCCTCTCTGAAATCAATAAAAAAAATGTTTTTTTAAAAAGCAAAAAAATTCCTGGATTATACAAAATGAAATAATGAGGGGTTTTAGTTAAGTAAAACAAAAGCAATATAGCAATTGTCAGCCACATTCATTACTAGGCATTATTAAACAAACAAATAAAAAACTTACCAGTCTCAGAAGTCCTTACAGAGAGTAAGGAAGATAACTGATTGCCATGACCCAATCTGGTGTATGACCTCACAGAAATGTTATAGAGGGAATAAGGTTTTAAGTCCCTTAAAATTATGTGTGTTGTTGAGGTGTTCTTCATAAATAAGGAATCCATATTTTTATAGAGAACTTCATAAGCAACAATAATCCCATTGGGTTTCTCAGGTGGTAACCACTTCAGACTTATTTCATGTGCAGTAACATCAGTAACTTCCACATCTTGAGGTGATGATTCTGGTTCTGGGGGAAGAAAAGAAAACTCTAAATACTTGTATTTTTTCATGTTTATTACTTCAGCTACTAAAGGCAGCATGAGGTAGATGGCAGTGAGCAAGCAACACCGCTTGCTTTTTTCTATTAAAACTGCACCAAATAGTCTTACCATCTTCCAGAGTTCTCACAAAGATGTCATTTTCTTCAGACAAAGAACTTTCTCCAACATGAGTTGAGGCGGCCACCCTCATCTTATATTTGGTGTATTTCTTTAATCCTATAAAACCAACAGGCAATTTGTTTAATTTTCTTTAAATAACACTTAGATTAGTGCCATTTGACATAGGAATAGTGAAAATAATTTATTTCGGAAACTGATTCCTCCAGTCACTTTCCCTATAATCCCAATCTCCCAAACATCTTTAGGCTTGAGGATATCCCCATGTTGGTGATGTTTTAGTTCGTTCCTAAAATACTAAGGAAAGATTTAAGGCTGAAAAATAATTTTGGCACACTGCAAGGAGTATACTAGTAGTTGACTTGGCACAAACACTGGATCAGCTGATTTACTTCACATTCATTCCTTCAATAATCCTGAGTTATTTCAATATACAGACAAAATTTCTTGGGTTAAGTATATTCCTAAGATACTTGTGATCTTATGATTTTACTTCTTTGTAGATAAATATAAAGGAGAACACATTTAATCAAGGTACTTCTTCACATATTTTGTAAGATCTCCATGGCAGCACAGCCCAGCTAAATGTGGAATGATGAAACACGTGTCCTGCAGGGCTTAAGGCAGAGAGAGATGCATATGTTCCATCAGAATAGAAATGTTTTTTAAAAAGCAAAACTTTGTTCTACCTGTTATGAGAAAGCTGTTATTTAGAGTAGTCATCTGGAATGCTGTGTTTGTATCCAGTTCCATTGCATAAATTGTATAATGAGTTATTTTTCCATTGGGAAATTCTGGAGGATCCCAATATAACAAAATAGATGAGGAACTAATATTTTTATAGTTTATAATCTGAATGGAGCTTGGCACTTGAAAAGAAGAATGAACAATTAATATGCAAGAAAAGAAAGCGGATTACAATGTGCAAGAGCAGCACTTGCAGGTAATTATTTCCAAGGAAATACACCCTTACCTTGTTCAAGTGTCCTAACATGGAGAACCGTTGGTGGTCCTTCTCCCATGATGGTGAAAGCAGATACACTAATCATGTGCTCAGTGAAAGGTACGAGTCTCCTGATAACGTAAGACAGCTGTTCGGCAGCAATGTCAGTGATATACTGATTCCATGTAGTTCCTATTGGAAATAAAATGTTTTTTAAAACGTGTTTGGGTTCACGATCAAAATTATGTTTGCTCACACAGTGAAATCTTAAACCGGATTCCACATACTTCATTAATCTCTCCATTCACTCCTTTATGTGAAAGGCAGATGTATAATTAATAATAAATATGCTGAGTCCTCCCCAACAATATCTATAGACATGTTATGCTCATAATACAGCTTTGCTAGTTATTATGTTATCCTGGAATATGAGATTAGTGTTTTGAAAAATATATAACTTGCTAAAAGGGACTGGCTAGGATTTTTGTTTTTTCTGAAAAGACAGACTAAGCAATGATATCAAATTGAGACTTTTATTTGAACTCAAAATTCACTATACCTTCACTAAAACCAGTAGTATTTTAAAGCAAGCATGTTTGGGTAACTGATACTTAAATCTGTCTGAACAAGGATTTCAAATAGTGTTGGATTTTTATTTATTTATTTATAACTTGTGGTTCCAATGATGCTAATTACCAATTAGGCCAAACTTGAAGTGTTTAAGGAAACATCTGTATCAGAAACTGTGGGCCTCTTAATTCCTAGTGTTGCCCCCAGTCATCTCTGCACAGAAAAAATGAATAAATCAGTAAATAAAATAAACATATACTGAAGGTAATGTGATATTTTGACTCAGTATACCATCAATAAAGTAACACTTTTAATTTGCAACAGGACAAATATCAAATCAGAGAAAAGGAGAAAATGTTCTCACTTAGCCTTTCAGAAAAAAAAGAGAGAGAATTTAAATGGCTGCTCTCTAACCAAGTACTTTTAATTTGCTATATATGGCACTCTCCTTTTAGAAACAATAAGATCCCCTGACCCTGAAGAGCAAGTGTACACCCTAATGACATCACCACGTCGTTGGGGCACCTACACCTGTTTATCACTTGCATGCACTCGAGTTGTAACTTTCTGACCTATTTACCTTTAGTGACATTTGAAAACCTATTAGTCAAAAGCTGCAGAGTTTGTGAGGCCTGTAAATGATTTGAAGATATGTTCATCCCTCCCCATCACACCTGCTTTGGCAACTGTAATAACTGATTGTCTATGCAGCTTGGCCAAAGACTCTAGGGTGCTACTTTCTCTGGGAGGAAGGTCAAATGGGTTAGAAGGGGCCAGCTCCTGCCTGTGTGGCATTTCCATTTGCTGCATGAGGCTATCCAACAGTTAAAGAAGAAAAAAATCTGACTCCAGCCCATGAACCATTAATAATTTGGCTGAACTCCAAGCTGAGGTTCATATCTGTACTCTCTAGCAAGCACTGGTGGTTTCAATGCATTTGATAGAACATAAAAACTGTACCTACCAACTGGTAAATGCTGGTCTTCAGCTCTATTCCTCACAGGAAAGTTATTATGTGGATGACTGTTATACATAACTGAAGCAATCGCATACAGGTCAGAAGATATCTCTGCTGAGCCCTCAAATAATTCTGCCATTGACTCTACTACGTTCACAGTTTCTGGAGTGAGCGGGTTGTTTATATACTGTAATTAAAAATAGGTATTTACAAAAACCGCTTATAACCATTATATTAACAATGACTTCATTCAAGTATTAAGAAACTTTGGAATTACCCTTTTTGAAAAAGATATTATTTCCATGACTCCTGTCTCCTTTATATTCCAAAATTTTATTCTGAAGCTACTAAAATCTCACATGATGTTACACACTGATCACTCCTGTGTCTTAAGAGACTAATACTGGATTGTGGGAAGAAGCAGATATTTGTTTCTGACTTCAGTTGTAAAATTCAAAATCCTCATGCAAAGACTCCAGGACTAAAATATTTTAATTGTCCCCCCCCCAAAAAAAAGATAAGTATTCTAGGAATACTGCCTTATACCAGGTGTGAGAGGCCTGCATGACTGCTTAATACACGTTAGGAATAGGAGTTTATCTATGATGGAGTGTAGTTGCAGACATGAACAAAACTGCATGGCAGTGGTTTTCAAACAGGTTCACGGTAGACCTACCTATCCAAGGCTCTGTCCCTAAGGGATATTTTAAGTAACTGTGATTGTTCCTAGAGGCATAATGTTCTTCACACACATCAACTTCACCAAAGTGGCAGATATTGAAGTAAAAAATATTAGGAACAGGTTACGAATATTTAGAGGTTTTTGTTGGGATAACAAAAACCCCCACACAGCATAGCTGATTGAAACAGAATGAAAAAAGACTCTTTTGGCCAAATAGTAGTGGCTATTTTTCATGGATTGTCAACCTTGAAAATAAAATTAAATATTAATCGAAGAAAATGTTGCCTTAATAACCAAATGCAATGTTTGGACTTTGGATTCTAATTACAACATATCTACCAATACAGACTTTGAAGATAATCAGGAAAATATGAATATGGTCTAGGTATTAGATGATACCAAAACAATGTTAGTAATTTTGTTAGTTGTGGTAATGGGATCATTGAATGAATTAAAACATCCATGTTTTTTAGAGATTTGCACTTAGACATGTAGGATCAAAATTTATTTTAAAATATGTTCACAAAAGTAGCAATAACAACACAAGAGAGCTGAGGCAAGAATGGGAGAATGTTGACAATTACTCAATCCTGGTGATGGGTAATTGGGAGTTCATCATTCTCTTTTCTCTCCTTTTATGTCTGCTTAAATTTTCCAAAATAAAATGGTTTTTAAAAGAAAAAAAAAGTTTTTGTCTATTTTATTTCAAGTTCTGCTTCAAAATTCACTGCTAAAACATTTTATTTAAAAAAAATAAAATTACCCTATTTATTCTCAATTATAAATTTCTCAGGATTTATAAGTCATAATATAGGTTTTATTTATTTATAAGCTTTGGTACAGTTGTCTTTTAATTATCTTATATGTTTAGGGGTTGTCTTTACTCACAGAAACAAAACCAAGTTTTTAATTCCTTATTAATATAAAGCACTTAGTATTTTCAAAAAATAGATGCTCAAGAAAGAAAAATCTCAGGAAAGCTAAACATTTTAAGGCAGTTTATTTAATTATCGACAAAGGTCATTTAAACATTAACTTTTCTGAGAGATAAAATAATGGAGAAAAGATTCAAGAAAATTTTCAGTTCTCCAAATAATATTTTTGAGATAAAATTATCTAAATCTTGTTACACCTTTATCCAAAAAAGTATCGTGATAAAGAGCAGGGGGACACGTATATGATCCATTCCAAAATGTGTGATTAAAAACTCTGGAGAGGGAACCCTATAGGGGACAAGTGAAAGGTCTTCTGTCTCCCAAGGATTCACTTCAGCTCTGCCTCCACAAAAAAATCAGGGAGGGCATGAAGCACAAACACATAACTCAGAGATGCTCTGGTATTTCAGTCGATAGTTTATGCCCAACCACACAGCTGTTCCCACTATTAATCAGCCCCTCTGAAAATCCACTGTGTACAAACTACTATAGAAGGTACAATGAGGTAGTACAAAGAATTTCGCCCTGAACAATTATTTTGCATTAAATCTCTCTATATGTATACCCATGTCAGATAAATTATTGAAATTAAACCCTAGCATCCCATCAATTAACTAGGCTAAGCATCTCTCTTGATATACTGCCGCTTCAAGGTAAGAGTTGACCTGAATACTCTATCTGCAATTCTCCCAAATTCTGGTATTCATTGGAAAGGCCCTCCTTAACTTGGGCAATGATAAGAACATTGGGTTCTTCGTAACCTAGAATGTTACTAATTATCATGAAGTGTGCCACTTGTGGTATTTCTGATATTTTGCCTCTATAAAAAAAACCCCACTAGATTCTAATCTGTTTTTAATAGATGAAAAAGAAAAAAAATTAAGAGCAAAAAATGATGGGAAAGAATCAGAACTTAAGGAGTAATGGGAATGGACAGAGAAAAGCAGAAGTAGAAATAAAGGAAATCTGAGGCAGAGGAAAATCCATTGCAACTTCCAAAAGTTTGGGACTCACTGAGTTGGCCTAAGGTTCTCACCCTCAGCACTACTGACATTCCGTGCTAGGTCATTCTTTTTCTAAGGAGCTGTTGTGTGCACTGTGGGCGGTTCAGCAGCATCCCTGGTCCCTACGCACTAGAGGCATCCTCCTAACTGACAATAAAAAATGTCTTCAGAGATTGCCAAGTGCCTCCTGGAGAGCAAAATCACCCCCAGCTGAGAACAACCGAGTCAGGGAATGTCACAATTCATCAACATGAAAGGACTCTTATAAGCTACCCAGGAATCTTTGGAATTTTTGTGAAAGAATTAGGAGTCCTTAGAGTTAAATTCCAAAACCACCTGAATAAACCAACCTGAGTCTACATGTAATATTCTTCATTATAGTTAACCTGATTTTATTTAAAACAAACCCTAAATATATAGGTATCTATATAGCCTGAATTATATCTACCAATTTAGACTCACTCAAAGTTATGCTGAATTAATAACAATTTATTCTTAAGAAATGCTTCTATATTTTATAATAGACTATAACATTTATGTTATCTATTATGAAGCAATAGTAAAAAGAAAAGTTTACAATTAGCATATGTTTGACATCTCCCAACAGATACCATATCATTCTGTACATTATTTGGGTGAAAAAATCCTTAAGGCTTGATTCTGTTTATGTTCCTATTGCTCAATAAAATAAACTTACCTCAAGCAATCCTAAACAGCTACTGAATCCTGTTCTCAGCCTCATTCCATAGCAATTGGCCAGCATTTAGCTGGAAAACATTAATAAACTCGAAAAATATGTACTTGTATGAATCTCAGAAATTGTAATACTAGGTAGCAAGATGGTATGTAGCAAGATGGTATCTTCCAGAAGAAAATGTCCCAGAGTTCTACCATAAGAATAAGTAAGAAACCTGAGTGTGAAAGGACAGATGAATTTAGGGTACTTCAGGCTTCAATCTCAGTAGAATGAATCCTCCAAAGAAATTAATTTTGTTCATTGCATTGATAGAAGTAGAAAATCTACACCGAAGGAGAAATTAATTATGTTCAAGTTGATTCTAGTAAAATGATATACGGAATATTGTGTTCAGCCAAGTTAAGAGGCTCATTGACAAACAGGAAAATATATACAGGAGCATAATCAATAATAGGAAGGACCTAGAAACCATGACTAAAGATGTTTCTCATCAGTCTTCAAATGATAAAAAGTTAAATCAATATGTATTATTGTTACTACTTCACATACTAACATTTAAAGTTATTATGTGTCAAATACAATATTAAACACTGTTGCCCATGAGCTGTCACTTCATTATGGCATAAGGATGTAGGAGATGGAGGCAGAGGCAGTGGAAAAAGAAGAAGAAGGAGGAGGAGGAAAAGGAGGAGAAGAAGGAGGAGGAGGAGGAGGAGGAGGAGGAGGAGGAGAGGAAGAGGAAGAAGGAAGAAGGAAGAAGGAAGAGGAAGAAAGAAGGAAGAGGAAGAAGAAAGAAGGAGAAGGAAGAAGGAAGAAGGAAGAAGGAAAGAGGAAGGAGGAAGGAGGAAGGAGGAAGGAGGAAGGAGGAGGAGGAGGAGGAGGAGGAGGAGGAGGAGGAGGAGGAGGAGGAGAAGGAGAAGAAGAAGAAAATTTATGAACAATAAAATGCCAATAAATAAATATCTATCAATTGAATCAAAAAATCAAAATAAACAAACAAGCAATCTAATGAATAAAATAGAACCAGAGGCATGGAAACATGGAATAGACTGAGGAATCTCAGAGGGAAGTGGGGGAGGGGGTGGGAAGAGATTAACCAAAGATCTTATATGGATACATGCATTACCCATGGACACAGATAGTAGGGTGGTGAAGGTGGGATGGGAACCCAGGAGAGGGGGGCAATGAGGATGGAAAGGGGGACTTCTGTAATACTCTCAACAATAAAGATTATTAAAAATTAATTAATTAAAATATTTTAAAAAATTGATGAATGGTTAAAGAAGAAGTGGTGCATATGTACAATAGAATATGACTCAGCCATAAGAAAAGAGTGAGATCTTGCCATCTGTGACAACAAGAATGGACTTAAAAGGTATTGTGCTGCGTGAAATAGGTCAGACAGAGGAAGATAAACACCATATGAATTCACTTATGTGTGAAATCTAATGAACAAAATAAATGAAGAAGTAGACCAGAAACAAATTCATAGATACAGAGAACATTTTAATGGTTGCTAGAAGAGGTTGGGGGAATAGGTAAAAAAGGGGATTCCGAAGTACAAATTGGCAGGTATAGAAATGTCATGGGGATGTCAAGTGCAGTATAGGGAATATAGTCAATAATATTGTAATAACTATGTTTGATATCAAATGGGTACTAGATTTACCAGGGTGATCCCTTTGTAAGTTATATAAATGTCTAATCACTGGATTGTACATCTAAAGCTGATATAAATTTGTACATCAATTGTAATTGAAAAATCTTATATAATAAAGAGCTTATATGCAAATAGTCATCATACCCTTACACCATCACGCCTTAACTGCTCAGACACTCAACACTGGGGAGAGGAATGAGGACCAGGCAGACACAAATGAGCTCACAAGAGAGGAATGGGGACCAGCTAGGCACAAATGAGCTCTCAAGAGAGGAATGGGGACCAGCCAGGCTGCAGCCCGGGAAAGGGACAAGCCACTCACCCCACGGTCCCGGGTGCCAGCGGCTGAGCCTGCACCTGCGCCCTGGGAGAGGGACAATCTGCACGCCCCAGCCCAGGAGAGGGACAAGCTGCACATCCCGCCATCCCAGGCACCAGCGGCTGTGGCCCAGGAGAGGGACAAGCCGCCTGCCCCGTGGTCCAGGGCACCAGTGGCTGTGCCTGTGGCCTGGGAAAGGGACAGTCTGCCTGCCCCGCAGTCCTGGGCGCCTGTGTCTGTGGCCCGGGCAAAGCCACCTGCCCATGGTGCCTTGTGGCTGCAGTCGACCCAGGCTAAGCCGGCCCGGGTCCTGGGTGCCTACGGCCGGCCAGAGGGAGGGAAGCCCAGGTCTCAGGTGCCCGTGACCAGCTGGAGGAGGGAATCCTGGATCCTGGGTGCGGGGTGTGGTAGAGGTGGTTAGGGATGATCAGGCCAGCAGGGGAGTAGTTAGGGGCAATCAGGCCAGTAGGGGAGCAGTTAGGGGCTATCAGGCAGGCAGGCAGAGGTGGTTGGGGGGGGGTGTCCCAGATTGGAGAGGGTGCAGGCCCCCTGTGAATGAATTTTTTGCACTGGGCCTCTAGTAAAAATATATTTTTTAAAAGAGTGACTGGAAGAAAAATGTCATCCTAAGACAGGTGCCAACATCAAGGAAAAGGATAAGCCCTGACCGGTATGGCTCAGTGGATAGAGCGTCGGCCTGTGGACTGCAGGGTCCCAGGTTCAATCCCGGTTAAGGGCATATACCTTGGTTGCGGGCACATCCCCAGTAGGAGGTGTGCAGGAGGCAGCTGATCGATGTTTCTCTCTCATCGATGTTTCTAACTCTCTATCCCTCTCCCTTCCTCTCTGTAAAAAATCAATAAAATATATTTTTTTTAAAAAAGGAAAAGGATAAGAAATTAATACACTAACCCAGAGGTTTCATCTGTTATCTTATATATTCCTCACTCTCTGAAGTGGGTAGATTAAGCCCGGCTTTTAAAATGAGGGCACCAAGTCTCCAAAGGTTGATTTGTCTAAGTTCTTGACCTAGAACAGGGCAGAGCCAGTGCTAGGATCCTGGCCTGTTTGAATTTAGAGCCTTAGCCATATCTGTCTCCCTGCAAGGTGAACCCAAACACCATCTAATGAAGAAGATACCATCACAAAAGTAAAGTATTATGTCTCCTGTATCGAGAGATGATAAGGGAACTAACATTGAGTGTCAACCAAGGCAAATGGTCCAATGCCATGATTAATAATCACAACAGAAACTGCCAGTTATCAAAACAGTCACAGGAATGTAAAGTATAGCATAGAGAATGCAGTCAATAACTTTGTAATAACCATGTATCAGATGGGTACTAGACTTATCTGGGTGATCACTTCATAAATTATATAAATGCTTAATCACCTGAAACTAATATAATATTGTATGTTAACTGTAATTTAAATTTTTTAAAATTTTTTTTAAAAAAGAAAAATCTATGCTAAAATATAATCACAATAAGTCACAATTATTTAGCACAGTACTTACTACCTGCCAACTTACAGTTCTAAGTTCTTTACATACATTAATCTATGAAATCCTTATTACCAATCTTTTGTTTTAGGGACTCTGATAATTCCTATCTTAGAGAAAAGGAAACTGAAGTTCAGAGATGCCAGGCCAACTTGCTCAAAGTTAATTTGTCTATAAAGGCCAAACCAAGGTTTAAACCTAAGTATTCTCTCTTATGTCCATGCTCTTAACTTCTCTGCCCAGTACAGCCCAGTAAGTGACAAAACCCAGATTTATATGGTTCCAAAGCTCATGTTCTCCCTACTATGTCACAGGGATTGCAGATCATATAGACAGAAGCAAAATTACAAAGAAGTCTCTCTAGAACCTCCTCTTCCCTTCAAGAGAAAACCAAGTGTGAGAGACCTGTCACCTAAATCCCAAAAGAGCTATCTATCTAATATAAGACCTTTTTGGCAGGAGTAAAGGGTTGAGTTTTTGCCTTTTACCTGAGTATCAGAGAAAGTAGAACTCAACATCTTTTCACAGAAGAAAGGAGTCAACACAAGATTAAAATTGAACCCTAGTCTGGAGATGGTGAACAACTCGGAGTAATAATCCTGGGCAGCCAGAGTGCATTGAGCACCTAGAAGAGTCAACTTTCAAATAGATGCCAGAAACAGAGGAAGGCTGGGGTTAGAAACAGAGTGCCTAGCATGTGGGGAAAATAACAGCACAATTGGAAAAGGCAGTGATTTTGAACCAAAACAGTGTGCAGGTGATATTTGATTGAGTTGTACACTTGAAACCTGTTTGGTTTTGCAAACCAATGTCACCCCAATAATTTCAATTTAAAAAAAAATCTGGATGTGACAAGTCTGGAGGCTTCAGGGTCCTCACAGTGAAGAGCTGGCTGGGTGAGATGAATAAATCAGTGAAGGAAAGTCAGGGCTGCTTGTGCTTCCTAACAGAAACAAAGGCAAAAAGCAAGGCTTCCAGGGTGGCCAGAAGCAAACACATTGTCCTCTTATTTTACATCTATAATATGATTTAATTACTTTTATTTAGTTATTTGATTTCTTTAATAAAATGTACTTTTTATTTTTTTTAAATATATTTTATTGCTTTTTTACAGAGAGGAAGGGAGAGGGATAGAGAGTTAGAAACATCGATGAGAGAAGCATCGATCAGCTGCCTCCCGCATACCCCCTACTGGGGATGTGCCTGCAACCAAGATACATGCCCTTGACTGGAATCGAACCTGGGACCCTTTAGTCTCCAGGCCGACGCTCTATCCAGTGAGCCAAACCAGCTAGGGCATAAAATGTACTTTTTAAAAAATAAAGCAGCTCTGAGAAATTTACTCTCCTAAGGCTAAACAGACATAACCATTTGTCAACAATAGCTACTAAAATGACTGTACCTATTGTTGTTCCAATTGCAAGCACAACCTTAGTAGGATTATTTAAATTATCATAGGAGTTTTGAAACAATTATTAACTGAATTACCATAATAATATTCATATATGAAAGGACCTTTTGCCTACTTAATTGCTCAATTAACATTTTTCATATGCTGAAAGAGAATAATAACATCTCACTAATAATATCTGTCTTAAAATGAAATATGATCCAACTAGATTATCAACAAGGCCCAGATTTACTTCACATTCTACTATAAAGCTTGTCAAGTATTTTGTGTGAGTGACTGAAAACCTTCCAAGTTATCCTGTGCCAGGACCAAGTAGAAAGGGCTCACCAAGATGTAAAATAAAAGGCAATACCTCATCTTTTCCCGTGAGCAAAGTATTTTCCAAAATCACTCCGGTCTCTGAAACTAGCACTTTCACTCGGTATTGGTTAATGATTCCATTTGGTTGTCGTGGTTTCTTCCAAGTAATTCTTATTTGTGTGGCTTCTACTTCTGCAAGCTGTAAATCAAGTACTGCACCTGGAACTAAAAATGTAAATAAAAATAAGGATGTGGAAATTTTAAAATACATTTTCAAATTTTAAAAATTTTTCCAAATTCTTAATGATTTAAGATCTATAAGAAATTCATCTAGAAAACAGGCTAAAATAATTATTAATTTATCAATAATTAAATATGTATAAGAATCTTTAAATACATGGGTATTTAAAGTTAAATTTCTACACATTGTTCTCAAAAATGAAAATAAGAAATAAGATAACGTGGAATTATTTCCCCAAATCAAAATGTCATAATATTTGTTCCAATAATTACATTAATAAAAAATAACTTCCCAGACGAAGCTGTTTTTGGATGATTAATGCACAATAGAAACCTTGAAGGCTTTATACAAATTATAACAACATACCAAAAAACAACATCTAGAAGACTTGGAATACAATGAAATGTAGTTGGTAAATTCAATTAAGCTATAATTTAATTTATTACATAAGATTGTTTGAAGAGTTGATTGATTTTTATCTGCTTGTTTTAAAAATTAATTACATGAGTCTCAAATTTCAGGCACCCTTACATATTTCAGTAAAGAAAAACAGGGACAAACTAATTGGTTTAAGACCAAGCACCAAATACTTAAAACAAGTTCTAGATCAGTGGTTCTCAACCTTCCTAATGCCTCGACCCTTTGATACAGTTCCTCATGTTGTGGTGACCCCCAAACATAAAATTATTTTCGTTGCTACTTCATAACTGTAATTTTGCTACTGTTATGAATCATAATGTAAATATCTGATGTGCAGGATGTAATTTCATTGTTCGCGACCCACAGGTTGAGAACCGCTGTTCTAGAGATAAAGTCACCAAAAGTGACACCTAGGAAACCTCCAGTGCAAAGGAGTAATGGATCAAGGACACACTGCCCTGGGCCTCTGTCCACATTTTTCATATAACTCAATGTGTGGTTACAAATTCACCCCTCCATCCTGTTTCCTTATCTATAAAACTGGTGTAATTATATCATTCCTGTTACTATGTAAGGTTTCTGTAAAGAACAAGTGATTCAAGAGAATTTATAAAACGTTGGTTCAAGAAAGAAAAAATATGACATAGAAATATTATCCTTTACAATCAGGATGTGGTAACATATTAAATTCATTTTCCTAAGCTGAGGTATTTCACATTAGTAAAGGCTTAGCAAATTTCACTTAGTAGAGAGACACCTTAAAGGGGGGGGGATAATATGAATGGAAAGTTACTCTGTTCCCTTTTAAGATAACATAAAGAAATTAAAAATTAATGTCACAACTTCCATAAATATCCTATATAATAAAACCCTAGGTAGCCGCCCTCACATCATCACAAGATGGCCACCACAAGGTGGCCACCACAAAATGGCCTGCAGGGAAGGGCAGTTAGGGGCAATCGGGCCAGCAGGGGAGGGAAGTTGGGGGTGATCAGGCCATCAGGGGAATGGTTAGGGAGTGATCAGGCTGGCAAGCAGAAGCAGTAAGGGGCAATCAGGCAGGCAGGCAGGTGAGCGGTCAGGAGCCAGCAGTCCTGGATTGTGAAAGGGATGTCCAACTTCCGGTTTAGGCCTAATTGCGCCTAAACCAGCAGTCTGACAACCCCCAAGGGGTCCCAGATTGGAGTGGGTGCAGGCTGGGCTGAGGGACACCCTCTCCCCCATGCATGAATTTTGTGCACCAGGCCTCTAGTTATCTATAATTAGTGAATAGAATCATGCTTAAATTAACCATGAAATTAAACTATATGGCTTTTTCATCCAGTAATTAAGAGTGTTTTCTTTATCTCTATGACATAACCATTTAAAAAGCTCTCTAGATATTGTAATAATATAAATATTTCTAAACATTTTTTTGAATAGTTAATGGCTAGATGGATGAATAAGTCATTTAGGCCGAAGAACATATTATTTGATTATTACAGGCAAGATTCTAGTGTCCAGTGAGGGTAAAATCTGTGCTGAAAAGTGGAGATAAACATAACATGGCTATACATCTGTAATTTGCTAATCCTTTGAATCTTCTATTCTAAAAACATTTTGGTATATCTCTAGATAGAAGGATAACTCTTTAGATTGATCTCCCACAGGAGTTCTAATCTCAAGAGAAAACTGTTCTTTGAAGGGTGGAGGAAGAGTTCTAGGCTAGGATCCCACAATCATTGATTCATTCGTTCATCACTCAACAGAGCACTCATATAGTCACATTGCTCTGAGCACCTGGGGACAGAGGGAGAAATAAGATAGATAAAACATTTTGCACAGGTCACCTCTTATACAAGTTTTATTTCATTAACAGATATTGTCCCCAGAGCTTATTTTTTTATTATCATATTTACTAACACATATTTTTCAAAGGTGGTGAAACTTTCCAATTGACTGAGTAGTGTGAAAACAACTCGGCCATTTAATTAGCAATGCTCCCATTCCACCTTTCTTCCATATTGTATTTTGGCATCACTATGTAGATAAAACCTTAGCCAGTATTGCATAACATATTTATAGAAGAGAAAGGTCATTTTTCTATTTAATTTGAATTCATGTAATGGAATCTCAATTTATGAAGCCAATTTAATGATTGCATTAATCAGATTAATCAGGCAGCTAAACCTTGCCTCCTAGAAAATAAGTGAAATTTGATGTAACAGTTAGTTCCATTTGATGTAACACATTAATGTAGTAGGATACCACAAACTACCCAGTACATAGTTGGCCATCTCTTAGTTAGACAACTGAGGATAGTAGCAGATAGTTTCTTCATCTTCTAATTTAGAAGATGTTTTAATATAACTTGTAAGTATTGCCCCATGATACTAATGCCTAAAATTATGATTCAAGTAAAAATTAAATGGTTCTATATTACCTTAAAAATGTACCCCAAACTTGTATCAGAATGACTGCATACCTATCTTTCTTTTTTCTTATAAAAGAAGAAAAAGCTTAGGGGATAAAGGAAATGAAGTAGACAGTATTGTATCTTATCTTCAGAAAGATATTTGATCTGTTATGCCACAAATTCTTTATACGGAAACCAGAGAAGTGTGGATTAGATCAAGCTCCTTTAATATTGATACCAAATTAACTAAAGAAAATCAAACACACAAGGCAATTAGTTATTGTATTGCAGGGACTATATAAAACTCGAGTCAATACATCTATAAATTTTGCTAATAAATGAGAAACAGAGTTGATTTATGGTTGGTAAAAAATATTCCAAATGACTTTAAGTTTTCAAATAAAAAACTATAAGAAAAAACAAAATGAAGACAAATGACACTGGGTAAAGAAAATACATTAAAATAATTTTTACTATTATGGAGCAAATTCAATTTCCATTAGAAATACATTGTAAAAAAAAGCTATTGAAAAATAAATGTCACTGAAAATCCTGAAAAACACAAAGTTGACAGTCTCTCAGTGATTTCCCTACAAAAAGTTTTACTACCATTTGCAGAAAGTAGCAAGTTGAAATCACTGAAAACAAAAGTCTAACTTCTATAGCCTATTTATGGGGAAGTAAATATGGCTTCCAATACTTTGTCTGCTTTATATGATGTTAAACTCATTACAAAACATGTGACACTAGTGATAGAAACGTTATTAGGCGATATTGAAGCAACAAAGTTTACTTAAGATTTGTTTTTGTTGTTAATCCTTTCCATTTATTTATTTTATTTTTTTAGAGAGAATAGAAGGAAGGGAGAGGGAAAGAGAAACATTGATGTGAAAGAGATACATTGATTGGTTGCCTTCCACATGCATCCTGACCTGCAACCCAGGTACGTGCCCTTGACCAGGAATCAAACCTGCAGAGCAGACAGAGGCTCTAACCAATTAGCAACACCGGCCAGGGAACTTAAGGTTTTTTAAGCCCCATACAAATAATAAGAAAATGCTGTTGTCTATGTTCAGGAGCACTGTCTCATTTTGCTATCTCTTATTTGGGTAACTCATGACATTTTGTAGCATTGGAGATTATTAAGTTACCATTTTTTCCTCAAAATCATCTTTTTCATCCTTATGTAAAAATCTGTTCAGTAAAATAGTAAGCAAATATAGGAATCTTATGAAATATATAGTACCACTGCTATAACAACATGACATTGATTTTTCTTTGATAATCAAAGTATACTGTAGACCATAATATTCTCAGTGTTAATGAAATCAGCCCAATTGCAATGTAATTGCAGATATTATTTTCTATAAGAGTAAATTCAACATTTTTCTATGAATATATAGAGATTTGTTAGAGCCCCAGTTGTTTTAAAAATTTGTCCTAATGAACAGACTGAGGAATCTCATAGGGAAGGCTTGGGAGGGTGGTAGTTGGGAGGGATCAACCAAGAACTTGCATGCATATATGAATAATCCATGGACACAGACAATACGGTGCTGAAGGCCTGAGGTAGGGGGCAGGGGGCAGGCTAGAAGGGATCAATGCGCGGAAGAGGAGAGACATATGTCATACTTTTCTACAATAAAGATTTTTTAAAGTTTGTCTTAATGAATTTTTAAATAGATTTATAACCTGCTTTTAAATATGGAGAAGAAAATAGAGTAATCTAACTTAAGAAAATAAATTGAGTAACTTTAAAATCTATTCTCTGTTGTATCAATAAATGAAAAAATCATCTAAAATTGAGAGATCAATTTTAATTGAAAGAATATAGTTCTTATGAGTTATTAGAGTATTCTCATATAGTTTAAAGATTCCTATATTACAAAGTTTAACTAGTGGGACCAGGATTCATTAATGTTGTCAGAAGTAGAAATCTACATTCACTGCATTAGAAGAGTATTCCAGCGAAGCCCTTCCTAAGGTTGAACCATCCCCAAGCACTCCATGGAGGAAGGCTGGCATGCAGAAGTTAAGAACCATGTCATTCCTGCCCTTACTGGAGTCCACCTGTTGTCAATGGACCCTCCTGAGATCCAAACAGATGTGGTCTATATGGTGAGTAGCCCAAGAAGATAGTAAGATAAAACTCAGGGTAAACTGTTTGCTGCACAGGGCAAATAGAGTCATTTATTGAAAATAATTCGGTGTGAAAAATAACTCATGTAAAATATATTGAACATTGTCCCTAAAATTATACTTATTATTTTGTGACTAAAAATGCAGAAATAAAAGGGAAATGAATGTTTACATGATATTCGAAATAAACAACATGGGATTGTATGTAGCAATATTTTCTATTTCTCTGTAGGCCAAGAACGATGACAATAAAACAATCTTATATTGTGGATTCAGAAGCACCAAAACTGGTTTGACTTGAAAGAAGACAAAAGTTTTTAATTATTTAATTGTATAACATAAAGAAGAGAAATTAGCTGGTCAATAAGCTTGGTTGAGAAAGAGCTATCGCAATCAAACCCAAGCACTCTGGTGTGATGAGGGCCAGGGAGCTCTGCTGTGCTTGACAGCTATCCATAAATCTGTCCCGCTTTCCTGGAAATGCTTAAGAGCAGTTTTTAGGTGGAGACGAGGAAAAATTAAGGTCTAGTGGAGAAGACATATAAAAGCCAAAACTCTTCTAATAGAAACACGAAGGAAAAAAATTAATAGAAAAAAAATGAGAACATTTTGCTTATGTGTATGCATCTCTTTCTTAATCGGTGTATTGAAACCATATATGCATTAGCATTTTCATTTGAAAGTGATATAAAACATAATTTGTATGTTCTTTAAACAATAAAATATCATTTCACTGTTTTTTGAAGGGAAGTACATAATTCCCTAATGGTTGCTGCCCTCTAATGGTCAAATACTTGATTGGATATATTTGATGAATTCATGCCCAATCTTGTGTGTGTGTGTGTGTGTGTGTGTGTGTGTGTGTGTGTGCTGTATGCATGCCCATGTATGTTCCCACATGAATGTATTTAATTTATGTTACTGTATGTTATCTTTCACACAAGTAAAATATGTAAAATTTTTAAAGTGTTAATGTGATTGTGAAAAAAAAATATTGTATTCTTTTCAGTTATACAATCCCTAAATAGAAATAAAGACATTTAACAAGTTTGGTGTAGGCCAAAAAAAAAAATGTTATAAAAGAGTATGGTAACATTTTTTAAACATTATACTTCACCTAAAACTGTGATGTTTACAAGATACAAATAAAAGTGTTTCTTTAGGAGAAATATTGTTTTAATAATTTCAGTATATGCTTGTAAATTAGTATTATGCACCCTCTAGGATTCCTTACTTGCTTAAAATATCCTCTTCATTATAAACATATTTTGTTACAGGCAATGGGGATATGGATTCCTCTGAACATTAATCTGTGAAAAAATATATATTCTACATCAAATAATGTGAGTTAAACAATGTTAAATGTATTTGTTTAAGATTTCTTGAGGTTTTGCGAATATTCATTGGGAACAGGTCTGTTACTGCATGTAGTGTGTTTTCTAACCTCTTATTATGAAGTATGCTGTGGGTTCAATGTTCTGAGGAACATATGTTTAGAATGTACTAGGTAGCCACCTGATAAGGAAATAACATGAATTAAATACATATGTAGTGTCCTAAAAAATGTATACACACTTCAACAGCTGGAAGCTCAATTTTGAAAATGAAATGTATTTTAATAAACACTGATTTTATAATTACTCAAAGTGTGGGTGTACATTTCTTGGGACACCCTATATAAGCCAAATAGCTTGTAATATAATGTTTAACCAATGCAACAAAATTCACAAGCAGAGCAAAAACATCTAATTAATACACTAAAGGAGGTGTTCTTACCTTCTGGGGGAGTGAATACTGAAATATTTGATTTGGGTCCAACCCCTGCACTGGTTTCTGCAGCAACATATACATCATACATTGTAAATGGTGTTAGGTTAGTGAATGCAAACTTAAGGTCTTTTGTGCTGTTATCCAAAATCCGACCTGAAAAAAGCAAAATAAGATACCTGTGGATTATTTTCTCATCAAACATGTAATCATTCTCACATAAAAGGATACAGCCAAGAACAGCATTTATAGTGCTAACTTGTGCATTGTTTTTTAATACAATTTATTTTTGTTGTTAATCCTCACCAGAGGATATTTTTTCCATTGATTTTTTTTTAGAGAGAGTGGAAGAGAAGAAAGTATGGGGGGAGGTGGGGGAGAGAGAGAGAGAAACACGATGTGAGAGACACACGTCAATTGGTTGCCCCCCGCACCTGCCCCGACTGTGGCCTGGATCAAACCTTCAGACCAGCTACATGTCCTTGACTGGGAATCAAACCTACAACCTTCCCATGCATGGGCAATGCTCTAAGCACTGAGCATACTGGCCAGGGCACTATAACGTTTAAATATATTTTAAACATTTAGTTTAATCGTGCATTGTTATCAATTTAATTAAAATAACTAAAATAACATGAAAATTATCCAGTATTTAAATGATTTTTATTAAATTATAAAGTCCTATTCAATTCCCATGTTATTTTTTGACATATTTTAAAGGAACACATTAGAACTACTAGATTTAATAAATCAATTTATAGCGTAGTAGAATATAAAATTAATACCCAGAAATCTATGGCATTTTTATACATGAACTCTCAGAAAGGGAAAACAAACAAACAACCCCATTTACGATTGCAACAAAAAAATTTAGATACTTAGGAATAAACTAAACCAAGGAGGTAAAAGACCTGTATTTGGAAAACTACAAGACACTGAAAAAAGAAATAGAGGAAGATATATGCAAGTGGAAGAATATACCATGCTCATGGATTGGTAGAATCAACATCATTAAAATGTCAATACTAACAAGGCAATCTGTAGATTCAATGCAATTCCTATTAAAATACCAACAGCATATTTCACAGAGCTAGAACAAATTCTCCAAAAATTTATATGGAATCAAAAAAGACTTCGAATAGCTGCAGCAATCTTGAGAAAGAAAAACAAAGTTGGAGGAATCACAATACCAGATTTCAAGTTGTACTACAAAGCCACTGTATTTAAAACAACCTGGTACTAGCACAAAAACATGCAAATAGGCCAATGGAACAGAACAGAGAACCCAGAAATCAACCTAAGTCATTTTGCTCATTTAATATTTGACAAAGGAGTCAAGAGCATACAATGCAGTCAAGACAGTCTCTGCAATAAATGGTGTTGGGAAAATTGGACAGACACATGCAAAAAAATAAATAAAAAAAATGAAACTAGACCACCAACTTAACACCATACACAAAAACAAACTCATAATGGACAAAGGACTTAAATGTAAGACGGGAAACCATAAAAATCTTAGAAGAATCTGTAAGGAGCAAAATGTCAGACATATGTCCTAGCAATATCTTTACCAATATAGCTCCTAGGGCAATGGAAACTAAAGAGAAAATAAACAAATGGGACTACATCATAATAAAAAGCTTCTGCACAGCAAAAGAAACCATCAAAAAAACAATAAGAAAGTCCACTGCATGGGAGAATATATTTGCCAATGTTATATCTGATAAGGGCCTAATCTCCAATGTTTGTAGGGAATTCTTATATCTTAACAAAAGGAAGATAAACAATCCAATCAAAAAATGGGCAAAGGACCTCAATAAACACTTCTCCAAAATGGACATACAGTAGGCCAAAAGGCATATGAAAAAGTGCTCCAAGTCACTGATCATCCCAGAGATGCAAATCAAAATGACAATGAGGTACCACCTGTAAGAATGGCTATCATTAACAAATCAACAAACGGCAATTGTTGGCGATGATGTGGAGAAAAAGGAACCCTCCTCCACTGCTGGTGGGAGTGCAGACTGGTGCAGCCACTGTGGAAAACAGTTTGGAGTTTCCTCAAAAAATTAAAAATGTAACTCCCATTTGACCCAGTGATCCCACTTCTAGGAATATATCCCAAGAAATTAGAAACACCAATCAGAAAGGATATATTCACCCCTATGTTCATAGCAGCACAATTTACAATAGCTAAGATTTGGAAACAGCCTAAATGCCCATCAGCAGATGAGTGGATTAAAAAACTATAGTACAGCCCTAACCGGTTTTGCTCAGTGGATAGAGCATCGGCCTGAGGACTGAAGAGTCCCAGGTTCGATTCCAGTCAAGGGCATGTAACTTGGTTGTGGGCACATCCCCAGTAGGGGGTGTGCAGGAGGCAGCTGATCAATGTTTCTCTCTCATCGATGTTTCTAACTCTCTATTCCTCTCTGTAAAAAATCAATAAAATATATTTTAAAAAACTATGGTACATCTATGCAATGGAATACTATGCAGCTATAAAAAGAAAGAACTCTTACCATTTGCAACAGCATGGATGGACCTAGAGAGCATTATGCTAAGCAAAATAAGCCAGCCAGAGAAAGATAAGTATCACACGATCTCACTCATATGTGGAATCTAATGACCAACATAAACTGATGAACAAAAATACACCCAGAGACACAGAAACATCGAACAGACTGTCAAATCTCAGAGGGAAGGCGGGGGCCGGGGGGGGGGGGGGCGGGTAGAGGGGGGAAGAGATCAACCAGTGAACTCATATGCTTATATGCATAACCAAGGACACAGACAGTGGGTGGTGAAGGCTTGGGGGTGGGGGAGGGGTGGGAAAGGGTAATGGGGGGAAAAAGGGACATATGTAATATTTTCAACAATAAAGATTTATTTTTAAAAATCAGTGACAGTATTTTGTATTCAAATTTAGTCAATTATAATGCTAAATATTCTCATTTTCATCTATAGAAAATTTTATTTAGAAAACATTTCTAATTTAGTTTCTGAGAAAAATTCCTCAGTAGTCCAGCATCAAAATTCCTTAAATCCTGAACTTTTCCACTAAATAGTTCTTTCACCTTCTTTCTGTAGTTGAAATCTGACTGTCCCCTCTAAGTGTCACTTCTGTTCCCTTCAGCCTTCCCAATAGTGGTAGTCTATTTTTCCCCAGAGACCTTACGACATGATTAGCCTTTCAGATGTGGTGTTTTCCTTGTTCCTCGTTACCCTGTCATAGGCCATTCTAGCTCCCTCCTTATAAAAGCCTACAGTTTTAAATATGACGTTATAATGAAACCCACTAGCCCTCATTGTTGTAGTGATCTTCTAACCCCAGGGTTACTCACCTTCATTCTGGATGGAGTACCTACAACTTCAATGTCACTTTCTTTAATGCTACCATCTTAATTTGTGGTGATTTCAATATTCCTAGAGATAATCCTTAAACTACTTTGAGCTCTCTTTAAGTAATCTAGTCCCGCACTCTAACTCAGTCACTCTCTCATGGCCATAACTTGGTTATCACTATTACCAATAACTGCAAATCCTCCATAATCTCAATTTCATTCAACTTTCTGATCATTCTTTCTTATCTCCTATTCAGTTACTCTAGAACCCTGAAATAAAAATTCTTTGAGTCTATTGAGACCTCCAACCCATTTATTTTATCACCTCTTCTATTTTATTTTGTTTGGTCCTTTACCACTTGATTTCCTCAATGTCACTGTCAATTATAATCACTGCCTGACATAAGTCTTCAATTCCCTTGCCCTTCTCTTGTTGAAGGGAGCTGGAGAAAAACACAAACCACTCTGACTGGTATCACTCTATTCATTACTTCATCTCAAATGAACTTATAATGGCGCCTAGCACCTTACTCAATTCCCAGTCCTATCACTCCCTCTGTTCTTCTACATGATTATTTTGTACTTTCTATTCCCTCTTCTGAGTTCAAAAGTCTGTCTGCTCCATCATCACTCAGAGTTGATAGTCTTGCTTCTCATTCCATTAAAAAAATTAAATCAGAAAAGATCTGCCACAGACTCCCACCAACAAAATTACCTATTTGCCAGCCTCTGTACTCAAATATTCTGCCTTACAGTCTGTCACTATGGACAAGCTATCTGTATTCTTATCTCAAATCAATCCCTACATTTAAGCAAAAGATCTCAACTTCTGTCTACACAAAAACATCTTCCCAATAATTCTTGCCTTTCTTATATCATTAAGTTTTTGTTTCTTTCTTCATTCACATCAGACAACAAACAAGAATTATTTGTTCTTTATGGGGGGAACCCTGTTAACTCTGCTTACCCCTACCCCAATCTCTGCTTCCTTTCATTGCTTCACTTTGCAGCAAAACTCAAGAGTTGTCTGTTACCCACTACTACAATGTTCTCCCATTGAATCCATCCCACTCAGTCATTTACCCACACACTTCATCATAACTGTTCTTGCCAGATTGTTAATGACCTCCACGTTTTTAAATGCAATCGTTACTAAATGCATCTTACTTGATTTATCAGTTTTACAGATGAAAGATTACCTTGTCAATGTTTTGCAAAATAATACCAAAACATACAGAAAAGGTATGTCTCTGTATTGTGTTTGTCTCTGTTTTTCAGAAAGAAGAAAGGGTTGAGAGGAAAGAAAGGACTACCATTTTTTAAAAAACTGCAAGTATTTCAGAATTTTAGGAGCATGGGTACTTAAGAATGAAAAATAAAGGTTACTCATATGATTCATGAGATTCATAAAAGTTTCACAATGAATAATTTGGAATTCTATTTTTTCATTCTTCCAAATAAATAATAATATGTGAGTTTATGTTATTTCATTGTTATTTGAATTTAACTTCTCTTGTATAACCATAGATCTCAAATTAGGAAACAATTTTAGATTTTTTTAATTAACTCCCAATAATACAGTATTTCAACCCCTCGAAATATCTATGACAAATGGATGCCAAAGTTCTCCTTGTTCACAAAGATGGAGAACTTGACACTTCATAAAGCTGCTCATATTATTTTCAGAGAGCTCTAACTATTAGAAATGGAGTCTTTATTCTAAGCAGAAATCTGATTTAGTATCATCGAAGACTATTGTTCTTCATAAATATATTTGTAATCAGAATAACTCAAGGTCCTCTTGTTCAAATATGAAGACATATAGGGTGTCACAAAAAATGTATACACACAATAATTATAAAGGCAGTGTTTATTAAAATACATTTCATTTTCAAAATTAGGCTATCAGCTATTAAAGTGTATATACATTTGGGGGGGGCTCTTTATATCTCCTCTAATACTTTTCTTCATGAGGGGTTATCTCTAGTTCAGCTCGTCCTCAACAAATATAAAACATGGATAGTGTTTTGCCATCCTTACACTTATTTATGGTTTTAAACAAAAATTTCAAAGAGCCTCACCTTCCTTATTACTTTTCAATTATTTGCTTCATTTACAGGGTCTTTTTAAAAGGAGTCTGATACTTTTGCCCTAGCCGGTTTGGCTAAGTGGATAGAGCGTCGGCCTGTGGACTGAAGGGTTCCTGGTTCAATTACAGTCAAGGACACATGCCCGGTTGTGGGCTCGACCCCCAGTAGGGGGCATGCAGGAGGCAGCCGATCAATGATTCTCTCTCATCATTGATGTTTCTATCTCTCTCTCCCTCTCCCTTCATATCTGAAATCAATAAAAAAAAAATTAAAAGTAATAAAAGGAGTCTGATACTTTTAAAAAATTGATACCAGTAACATATTTTATAATATTCTTATTCTAAAAGGTAAACACAAAACCAATTTAAGACTTACCTGATGGCCCATATAATTCAACTCTATAACTAAATTTCCCGGTTACTGTCATTGTGGATCAACATGAAATTGAAAAGGACTTTCCTGTAATGTTGCCTGTTACACAGTTTTGTGGTGGTCCT
>NW_005871057.1:4255011-4303186 GCF_000147115.1 Myotis lucifugus | reverse complement strand
TAAATAACAGAACAGATTTTATATATATATATATATAAAATTAAAAATTACCTGATTAAATATACATAATAAAATATAAAGTTAAAAATAAAATATCACAATAATATCAAAGGGTTTTCTTAACTTAAGAAAAGGAAAAATAAAATAAAAATAAAAAAAGAAAAGGAAAAATAGAATAAATTGAATTTGAATAAGACATGCTGGATCATAAGATCAACTTATTTGCAACAATTACTAGTCTTATTTAATGCTGCATCTAAGTTTCACTTCTTTATAGTTCAGTTTAGAGTTACACTTCCTGCAACATGTATATGTACATATATATTGCATTCATCAGGCCTGTATCTGACTTGATATACACTCAACTCCTGATAGATACAAGTAAAAGCGTCAAGGAAAAAACAACCTTCAGAATTTATTGGCAATGATCTTTATTTTTTGTATCAATATTTGTACTTGGTTCTGAGAGAATATTTATAGCCTATAGTTAGAAGATTCTAATGCAGTGGTTCTCAACCTTCTGGCCCTTTAAATACAGTTCCTCATGTTGTGACCCAACCATAAAATTATTTTTGTTGCTACTTCATAACTGTAATGTTGCTACTGTTATGAATCATAACAACCTTCAGAATCTATTGGCAATGATCTTTATTTTTTGTATCAATATTTGTACTTGGTTCTGAGAGAATATTTATAGCCTATAGTTAGAAGATTCTAATGTAACACTGGTAACATATAAAATTAATAATGACAATTTAAAATAGTCTATTTTTCATAGATGTTTCTACATTTTACCCTTTCTTTAAATTGAAATGAAACGCTTCAATTTTTTTTTTTTCAAAACAAATTTTGGGCCTCCTAAATCTCACTTTGGGTGACCCTCATGAATTTTTTTTTATTGTATAAGAAGAAGTAAGGGATATGGAAAAAGAAAATGCTACGATTCGAAGATGGTTATTTAAATTAAAAAAAACTTAAAACTTACATGTAATGAAATGATAAAAACTAACAGCTATGTTACCAGAAAAGAAAATACTATGCTTTAGTGAAATTACTCTACCAGCAATAATTTCCAGTAACTTCAAATATTACCAATCAAAACTGAATGTTTGATACTATATACTTAGTATGGAATTATGTCAGTATCTACATAAATTTACATATATATCCATACTACCATAATCAAATAGATATTTTCATATCTAGAAATAGTATGTGCTTTCTGAATTTAGTAGTAATAATATCTAATTATACTCATTGAATCCTAACACCACTGCCATAAGAAACATACTATTGCAGTCTCCTTTTTTCACATGAGGAAACTGCAGGGCAAATAGGATATTAATACGTATATTTTTAACTACTGTTCTTATTTAATACTGAAATGTTAATTGTATGATATTTATGCTACTGCAGGTGATATCTTTACATTTGGTAGTAGCAGTAGCAGTGAGAGAAGGGTATAGGTGATCATAGAAGATGCAGAAGGGAGGCGATGATTATGAATAAATGCTGAGATCACAGAATAAAAGCTGATCTTAGAATCATGGTCATTAGCTCAAGAATCATTTCAAATATTTCTGCTTCTAGATGCTTATGTCACAAAAGAGAAGTGAAATTGAAGGTTCTCCAGGTAAGATTTCTATTATCTGTCATTAGGGGGGAAAGTTATTGGAAGGGAAGAAATATTTTAACAAAAAGATCTGTATCAAAAAAAAAATGAAAGACCTTTCTATACATAATTTAATTTTTTTCCCCACACACACGAAAGAAATACATACCTGATTCTGGTGTTCTGACAATTGTACTATCAATATAACCTGCTTCCGTTGTAACAGCAGAAACTTCAAAAAGATATGTCGTATAAGGTCTCAAATGTGTCACTACAAAACTAATAGGTTCTTTCCACACGGAGCTTATCTTACTCCGTGCCCATGTGTTCGATGAATATGTGGTACGCGTTGGTGGCGTGCCTCTACTAAGGGTTGGAGAAGGGCTGGTTGTACTCCATAAAAAAGATTCATTATTCTCCTAGTGAATAAAATGAATATCAATGGAAAATGTGTTGTCTCTTCATAGACATAAGAAATTTATTTATTTTCCCTTTATACTATAAATATTATTATTAAATTGGTGATATATGTATGATTGGTTAAGATTTTAACAAATTAGCCTATTCAAGTTATGGAAAAATCTGCTAGATTATACCCTAGAATTATACCCATTTATGCCTACAGTTTTAGAGCATAATATACATATTACATTCTTTATACCTTAATCTTTCTTATGAATAGGATTTCAAGTGGCTTAAAGGTAAAACTATAGCAAAATCATTAGTAAGAATTTTTAAAATTCATGTTAAAAGTACAAGAGCCAATGAGTTGAAATTTTTCCCTGTTTGTGAAATTTCAAATGTTTCTTTCTTACTGTTACTATCATTTTTTTCTCATAAGCACTCAAAAGGTAAAGTATATGTTGTGTATGTGAGTATATGTGTATGTATATGTGTTTGTATATATTAGAATATATCCAAATTCTACAAAGAAGATTTTGAAACTTGTAAAAATTCGAGTATTTAAAACAAAATTTTGTTTGACTGTTTCTCCATCAATATTATCACAAAGAACAACAAAATTACTTTTAGAAGAGCATTATTACAGTACTTCTAGGGATTTCCCATTGGTGACTAGAATAATAACAAATTTTTCACCAAAGATATGCACAACAAAAATCTACTTTCACAAACTTAACCTTGACAATGCCTATCCCCTCACTTCCTGTCACATCTTGTTACTAGTGGTAGCCTACACTTTCTTACTTCAGAGCTTTATAAAGTATCCTTCACCCAAAGTATGTCTCTCAGACAATCTCCACCAATCTTTTCTCCAACGCCTATCAAAAATGCCAGTCCTGTCAGGAGTCTTTCCTGAGCTCCCTAAGGAATTCTGACATCTCACTCTTGAATCTCAAACCCTTCATTTATTCTACCTTGAATATAGCCAATTGTGTGTAACATGATACTATGACCTAATACTATAAGAAATCAAATCGCTATACTTTGGCAATATATATAGTATCCAGATGCAGGAAACTTCAAGATATACATTTATTTAAAATTCTTGAGACATAGAAAGTGTTCCATAATACTTACGTTGCATTCTGGCAATTTCCCGGTCAAAATGTCCTCTACTCTGATTGAGACATCTTTCACCACTATCCCACTTCTGGCATGCTTGACACTAATCTTGAAACTGGTAATTTTGCCATTTGGTTGACGAGGTAAGTACCAAATCAGGTTTACTGCTGAATAGTTAAAGGCCTCAACTGTCAGATTAACTACTTTTCCTGGAGCTGGGGAAGTGAGAGAGATTACAAGGGAGGTAAAAATAATGTTATAAAACTTAGAATGCCAATTATATAATTTTGGGATATTACATTTCCCATGTTATCTGAAACTAAATATATAATACATTGGGGAAGGAGGAATCTACTTGGGTGAGATGTTTTCAAATATATTTAATTAACTTCTGCCTAAAATAAAGAACTAGAAATTAGGCCCATAGTGTTGTGTTTAAGGAGTAGATAAGTTTAATTTCAAGACTATTTGATCAACACATCTATTGATAAACTACTTCAAATACATCTGAAAAATTCAATTAATAGTTGTTTGTGAATATACAAAAAAACACAACAAAAAAAACCTGAAACATGAATCTTTTCTTAAAACATTTTGGAATTATATAGACTCCTTAGGTAATGAAGAAATGTCAAATTAAAACAAATATTCCACCAATTACACCAAAAAGCATTTCTAGAATATGTCTAAATATCTAGTGTCTAACATAAAGTGGATACCACCCAATTGGTTGTGGTTATTACATTTTGAGTTTCATACACCCTCAAAATTAATTTTCATCAGAATTCATGGTACTTCGGTTTCAATTATTCATAATCTGCAATAATAACAATCTGTATGTTATTTTAATTGGAATGAGACAAAGATAAGGATAGAATGAAAGAAAATCATGCCCATTAATTTCAAGGAAAATTATACAAAACTGACAAAGTAAACAATCAAGATCCTTCAGAATATTGAACAAACATGACAAGTCACTATTGAAAGAAATAAAAACAAAATAAGACATTTGAGATAAAACATTATAAGTGATAGCAGTGCCTAGTATTAAGAAACCTAATAATAGAATTTAGGTGCACGTTGTAGAAAAGAATGACAAAATAGATTTATAAATGAAAGCCATATTAAAAAAAGTTTGGCCTTGGGAGAGAGGCTGTATGTGAATTATATGACAAACAGTACAAAGAAATGTAGAACAGCTGCATTTTAACAGAAAACAAAATAAATCAATTTGGGGGGATGATTAATCATTAATAATAGATGAAATGATGGATGGAAATTTCTTGTCTCCAAGGGAAACTGATCAATGGATTTAATGAAATCTTATGAATAATAAAGATAATATCTATACTAATAAAAGGGAAATATGCTAATTAGAATGGACATCTTCCAAACGACCTTCTGGATGTCCTTCTGGACAAAGCCATGGTGGTGGGGCCAAGGCAGAGGTGATTAGGGGCTATCAGGCTGGCAGGGGAGAGCAGTTAGGGAGATCAGGCTGGAAGGCAGATGAGCAGTTAAGGGCCAGTGGTCCCGGATTGCGAGAGGATGATCAGCAGTAGGACATCTCCTGAGGGGTCCCAGATTGGAGAGGGTTCAGGCCGGGCTGAGGGCCACCCCCTTCGTGCAGAATTTTGTGCACTAGGCCTCTAATCTATAATAATAAAAGCACAATATGCTAATTAGACCAGACATCTTTCCTTCTGGACAGAGCCTACAGTGGGCAGGGGCTGCAGCAAAGGTGGCAGAGGCCCCCAGCCACAGTGGTGGCAGGCGGGGGCCGAGGTCAAGGCCCTTGCACGAATTTCGTGCATCGGGCCTCTAGTCTATATATATAAAAACCTAAGCGACCAGCTGACTGGTCAGTAGCTATGATGTGCACTGACCATCAGGGGGCAGACGATCAACACAGGAGCTTCTGAGCTGCGGTCACTTGGCAGTGGCAGTTCTCAGGTGATGCACCCAGAACCTGAGAGGAGGGAGCCCAATTCTAGGTTTTGTCACCCAAGAACCGTCCTCTCTCAATCCAGGACCCCTCAGGGGATGTTGAACAGCCGGTTTCAGCCTGATCCCCACAGGCGAGGCCGAGGGACCCACCAGTGCACGAATCCATGCATCAGGCCTCTAGTAATTACTATATGATACTAAAGACTGAACACTTACATTTCTTTTTAGTGGATAAAATATAATAATGCAAAAGGAAAGACTGTTAAATATATAATATGGGTTTTTAAGAATTAAAACATCTTTCTAAAAAGTGAATATATTTGACATATAGTGTAAATTTAAGGTATACATAGTGTTAACTTGGTATATTTATACATTGTATGATGATTGCTGTCAGTGATAGTTATCACTCTATCAAATTGCATGGTTATTGTACCACATTGTTGTCTATATTCATTATACTGTACATGACATCTTTATGGCTTATTTACTACTCATTACAAGTGTATACTTTATTTATTTGAAGTTTTTTGTTAATCCTCACCCAATGATATATTTTCCATGGAGTTTTAGAGAGTGTAAGGGAAGGAGAGAGAGAGAGAGAGAGAGAGAAAGAAACATCCTATGTGAGAGAGAAACATGGATTGGTTGCCTCCTACAGGTGCCCTGACTAGGTTGGGCATCAAACATACAACCCACGTACATACCCTTGACCAGGAGTTGAATCCAGGACCCCCTGGGCAACACTGGCCAGAGCGACAAGTGTGCACTTAAAACAACATCAATCTTATTCCCATACCCCCAAACTCTCTGGTAACCATCAATTTACTCTCTTCATGAATCTTAATCATCCCTTTAAATTTCTTATTTGTGTAAACTATACAAATTTTTATAAGTATTCCTGATATATGTACACACACACATACGTGTATATATGTGTGTAAAATTAACAAGTGTGACACATTTCCAAATGGGGCTTAATAACAGTCATAGAGAACTACTCAAGTGTAGAGAAATTTGAATTTATAAGGTACCAAATTTTTATTAAATTCCAAAGCATGATTTCAGAATATTAAGATAAAAGTTGACCCAAAACATTAAATAGATTTTAAAATTAATTACATAATTCCATCACTTAGACAACATTTAGCGAGAAATAGTATTTTTTTATTAACTTGCTTTAAATTAAACTTTATCTCAATAAAATATATGTGTGTTTTCCTTTTGTGACTTCATATTGTCTGAAGACTAATTCTAGCTCTTTGAATTGGCAGGTCTTTTTCTATTTTAAATATTCTAATTTCTACTTCTGAATTTTTCTGCAAAAAAATCCCATTATTTTGATTTTTATAGGTTAATATATCCATCATGATCTAAGTAGAAAGATTTGATACTGAAGTACCAAAAAATTCTGTTTACAAAGTCATCTCATCTTTCAGATAAGCATCTTCCAACACTTTGAGGCTATATCTAGACCAGTGACATGCGTAAGTACACAAGTGTGTGAAGGTACCTACAATTTTTCCAAGTGTACACTATACAAAACACACATTTATTGAGCCAGAAAACAACTATATAAATGCAATACAGAGGCTTTTAAAAGTATTTTCCTGCACTTTTAAGGATCCACTAAGTTGGGAATGAAGGTGCAAGAGATATTTTTTATATTGTAAAGCCAAAATAAATTATGTGTACCTGAAATAATGCTCCATGGAAGTTAAAAAGTTGGGCTTTTTGCTAATTGGATGGAACATTAACTCAATATAATATAACTGGTTAACTTGTACACGCTTCCTAACAGTACTTTTATTCATGGGGAAAGAAATTACTTCTGATTAAACAATAATAAATGCACAGAAATTTTCCTTAAATGTCGGCTCTATGTAGCATAAAGAATAAAAGGGGTGGGAAAACTGGAGACCACTGATTGGATTACATTTATATTTACATTACATTTATACCTCTTTACAGTTACCAAAAAAAAGGAAATATATAGCAAGCAGGATTGTGTAATTATGCAATTTGACCAAGAACACACAGCATATGAGAAACAATGAAACACCAATTCCAAGATTATTTCCACTACGTCTTAGAGTTTCTCTAGTTTCTCTCAATCATACTTTGCCGAGAGAAACTATCTCTAGAAACTATGTCAGTTAGCTGAAGTATGGAATACATAAAGTTCAAAAATATCAGTGTGGCTGGAGTAGATGGAGGAGGGGAGAATGAAATCTGAGGGAGGTAGGCCATGGGAAGGATTTAGGCAGTGGTTCTCAACCTTCCTAATGCGGCGACCCTTTAATACGCCGAGTACTCATATGTGGGCGTATCTGCATGTGGGCGGACCCGCCTGGATACAGATAGAGGAGCGTGTCTCTGTTCCTAAGACCATTGAAAATATGTGTTTTCCGATGGTCTAAGGCGACCCCTGTGAAAGGGTCGTTCGACCCCCAAAGGGGTCCCGACCCACAGGTTGAGAACCGCTGATTTAGGGTCTTGTTCTGAATGATATAGAAGCCATGTTAAGAAGAGAGAAGTAACAGAGTCTGGCTTGTTTCAAAAGATGATATGGCTCTTGTAAAGAAAGTAAACTATAGGCAGGTAAATTGGAAACAAGAAGATCAGAAAGAGGACTTTCAATTGTTCATGCAAGAACAGATCATAGATTGCAGTGATTAGCAATAGGAGTGAGATTCAAGATAACATTTTGATGTAGTACTGGCGGGATTTGCTGGTGAGTATACTGTTAGAATCAATAATGACTTCAAGATTTTTCTTCTCTGCCACTAGAACAATAGAGGTGTCTTTAAATTGGTTTGGTAATGACTACATATTATGGATAATATTATAACTGTTAAAATCCGTATTTCTAAAAATTTAATGTCGTATAAATGCTTATGATGATGTTAACAGAAACATGCAAGATATAAATGTGCATAAATGACACTTTCATTATATGCAGTTATATAGAAATATATAAGGAGAGGAGAGGAGAGGAAGACCAGCCACAAATGTACCAAAATAATAACAGGCTATTTTGTAAAACAGGGCGATGAATAATTTTCATTTCATGTTTTTTATTTTTGTGGGTGTTTTTTTTTAGTTTGTTAAGATAACACTGCTTTTATAATCAGAAATGACAATATATACTTTAATGAATAAATTAACTAAGAAGACTCTAAAATAATTAAATGGTCATACTATTGAAAATTTTATTCATTTTGGCAACAAATTAAGTAACAAAAACTCATAACTAAGTTAATGTAGAAAAAATGCTTTAGGAAAATTACCACTTTCTGCCGTTTGGAAGAGAAATGGGTCACTAAACACTCCAATGCCAGCACTGTTTTCAGCAGCCACCTGGAGGAGATTGAAATAATTATGTTCAAGGGTTTTGCTCTCTAATTAAACAGAATCTGAAATAATAAAACTTTGCCTTATTATTTGGCAAATGATAAAGACATTTTTCTCTCATCCTTACAATACACCCAAAGTGTAAGGCATGTACAGGGTTTGTCCATATTTCCATTTCCCCTAAGGATGTATTTACAGCATAGTTTGATTCAACACATTTCTCATATTCTAAATGGAAAAATTAATAATCAAGTTTTATAGCCTATGCTATCAATTACCATTTAAAGTGCAACTTCTATTGATAGTCTTTCTGAAATAGAAGTGCATGCAGTAAGCATTAGCTTTGTTTTCACTAAAACATGTACAAATTAATTATTGATGTTCCTTTGGAAGTGTCTGTGCATTCTTTTCTGTTGGTTAATCGTTTGTTTTTAATCCTTCTTGCCTTCCTCCCCCAAGCTAGGTTTGAATCCAGACCATTATAAATGTCTAATGCTGCCTGACAGAGTAGAGTACATGTTTAAGACAACTCTATAATTTAGCAAACACTAGCACAGTGGGGAAAAAAAAGTCCAAAAAATTTGAAAAACTCCTTAGCAAAATAGAGTAACAGAATTTAACCTTTACCTAACCTTTCTCTTCATATGTGGATATGAACTATTCTGGAGCTTTGTGCATTTAGCAAAGTCTTGAATTGTGCTCTGATTAGTACCTCTTCCACTCAGACAAACGAGATTCTGCTTTTGGTAACTAGTTGTAAAAACATTTAAGATTTCTCAAGAATTTATATCTTACCCTTTCTGCTTGGGTAGAGTTTGGCCTATACATACATGTCTTAAAAATTTTTGCTGGTATTTAAAGAAATCAAACGTGAAACCAAAGCTTAACTCACTCGCAAAACTAATGTTTTCATTTCCTTTGCTTTCTCGCTCAAAGCCTTGGATTTTCAGTTCACTATGCGATATTTTACAAGTTTTATTGATACAAAAATATCTTGCTTACTCTAGACTTCAGTGTCTAAATGAACATTTTCTCATTGCTTATTGACAAACATACAAAATTCTGAATATCTTAAAATGGTCATTTAATTGAAATGTGTACATACTTAATGGTTAAAAATTTACAACCTTATTTATTTTTAAATTTGCTACAATAAGAGGAGTGGAGGATACCCATGCACAGAGAGACTAAGGATTGACATTCAGGAGAGGGGTGAAAGGAATAGATCATTGAAAAGACCACCTCTGACTAAATAAGGGAGAAAACAGAGGCATTCAGTTGAATAGGATCCAATCCCTGGTTAACCCCGCACAACAGTAGGGAGGTCAGGATTAGAAGCCACACATTAGTTTGAGAGCAAGGTCAAAACTGGGTTCTGTTTCTAGAAGGAGAGGGGCACAGATTCACCAAAGATGAGAGAGTTGAGGAGCATGCAGTAGCCAGCATCGGGACATAAGCCCAGGTTGACCTACTGTGGAGCACTAGTGACTATAGTACTATCTGTGCCTCTGATGGCAGTAAAATGGACAGATGTCTAGTTGACAATTACTTTTAAAAATTTTTCATTAGGACCAAAGGAAAACAAGATTTGGGTAGACTGACTTAGCTTTTAAACAATAGTAGACTTTGAAGCCAAATTTGTCGCTAAATTTACAGAATGGTAAATGGTGGTCTTTAAATGTATATTGTGTTCTCTTAGTAATTTGTCTGGGTGTTAGCTCTGCTCTTAGAAAAGGGCTGCAGTGAATTTCTTGGGAACTTAATATTGAATCTAGGAGTTGTAATAATAAATTCAAGGTCTGTGAGCCTTATTAAAGTTTTTAATGAATTGTTTCCCTCTATGTAGTGGTATAGATGAACTATAGGTTCTTTTTGCATCAATGTAGATAATTCCTCAAACACTTCCTGAAGACCTATGTAGAACTCTAGGGTTCTGTGCCTGGTGCTGGGACTCTGATACTAAATCCAGTAGGCGAACCATGTGGTAACTCAGTGACACACAGTGGCACTTGGAGGTGCTTTATGGAGGAGCTGAACTGAGTCAGGACAGAGGTCTTAGCAGGAGGCAGGCAACTGAGACAAAGAAGGAGGCAGGGATGCCTCTGTCTATTCAGGGAATGATTCCACGGTGACGTAGTAAAAACTCAATCAATAGGATTTAGACTTTGCTTAATTTTTCTGTTCTTTAATGTTTCTCTCTCCCCCCGACCCCCCAATGTTTTCTTTATCTGTTATAATGATGCCTTATTTGAAACTGAGCTTAAAAACTGCAAAAGGAGGAAATTGGATCTAGAAAGCTTTTAGGCACTGTAGTAATTTGGCTTTTTTTTTTAAATAAAGATTTTGTATGTGTTTGTTTCAGATTAAGTTTATTTAGAAAGTTACAGAGGTAATAGAAATGAGCCAGCGGGGCTGCCTGGGCTCAGGAAACATGTTGCAGAAGCAAAAGAAGGGCCCTTGGAGCTCAGGAGAAAGAAAGGCAAAGGTAACTGCCTGGTGGGGAGAGGGAGGAAGGAAAAGGCTCAGGCATGCTCCCAAGAGGAGAGCGCTGGTAGAAAGATTTTAGATAATCATAAATGGAATAATTAATTTGAGTGCTAATAACAAGAATGAAAATTATAATGGAACATGCCAAAATAATATACCAGCTGGTTTGTTATCATAACCTATTATTAAAGTAAAATTCTATTGAAATACTGCAACTTAAAGGTACATTTTCGTTTTTTTTTTAAAAAAATATATTAGTAACTAGGAATGGATAATTTGGATGTGTGAGTGGTGGAGATTTATTTTTATAAGGTAATTTTTATCCTGACAAGGATTATTTTTTAAAAAGTTTTTTGCACTTTAAATTTTAAAGTAAACATGTTCAATAAGCCTTATATTAGATTGTAGGGGGTTTGGTATGTATTTTATTTTCCTCTTAGTGATGTAAAATAGGAAGGGTATATTGAATTATGAAAACTGGAATAATGACAGCAAATGCCTTTACTGGAGATAGTATGTTTGTAAGTCTACACTGGAACCAGGCATATAACCTTTCTTTGGACTTGAATTATAATTCTGAAAAAGACCAAATAATCATAATCTTACTACAAAATACCAGTGACTAAATTTCTAATGGAAGGTTTTTTAGTTGTCAAACAGGCAAGCAGCTTAAGCCAGAAAAGATTTTTAACTTCAGTTTTAATAAACTTATTTTAAGAAGTTCTCTTCCCCTGCCACATTCTCCATCCCTAAAATAATAAGATAATACTTGGAGTGAAACAGCTGTTATCTTTTAATTCAAATCAGTTGGGAAGTTACTGTTTGAATTCTGATGCTGCCATGATTTCTCAAAAATTAGTGTGAACAAATCAATCTTTATAAAATGCTACCTTTTGTCTCCTTGCAATTTTATACACAAATTAAGACAATAACAGGGTGATAATGAGTTAACTCAAATTCTGAGTCTTGTCACTTCACTAAAACAGTATACTGCCTTTTTTTTTTCAATTATTCAAGGCCAATGACTTTTAGGAATATGTTTTATACCACATATATCTTTTTTAATTAAAGCAAGTGCCTTCATGCTATTACACATAAATCATGCTTAACCCTCTATGGCAGTGGGGGGAATGTCCGGCCCAAGGGCCATATAAGGCCTGTGAAATCATTTGGTCTGGCCCTGCCAAAACATTAGGGGTGAATTAATTAAATATGGCAGGCTAATTTTTAAGTTGGTAATTTTGTAGGGCCTGCAAATGATGTTATAAATATCCAAATGGCCCTTGGCAGAATAAAGCTTCCCCACCTCTACTCTGTGGAATGAGAATGAGTTATTGATGATTGAAGCCTATTGTAGGAGAGGGGGAGTTGGTTAATAGCAGATTCTTTTTCTCTGGAAGGATATGTTCATGATGTTTACTACATAAGATCCTATATGTGTTATTTCATTTGCTAATAAATTGTTATGCTAATAAAAAAATAAAAAATAAAGTGCAACTTCTATGTACCAGGAAATCTTCAAACAATTTTATAAATCTCATTTTAGCCACATAATCAAAACATGAGGCATTATTGTCAACAATTTATAGATGAGAAAACTAGTTGAGAGAGGTCAGATAACTTGCCTGAAGTCATACAGGCATAAGTAGCAGAACCAAAATCCAGCTAAAATTTGGCTTATTTTTAAAGTTCAACCTCTTTCCACTATAGTCACTCTATGCAAGATCTACAATTATTTCTGTAACAAATACAAGACCATAGCTATGGTATCTGACTTTAGAGTTTACAATTTAATCAGGCAAATAAACACTCAGGAAAACACTTTTTAAAATAAGCAGATCTAATTAATCATTTAGACTAAGGATTCTAGAATTTCAGAGAAGAAACAGTTCTTTTTGACTTGGATAGCTCGTCAAATAGAACAGGCAGAGAAAGTGTCATGAAAAGGGAGCAAGACTCAAGACCTTCCAAATGCCACACCAGAGTTCGACAATCTTGGTTTCAAGTGCACCTCTACCAATTCCCAGATAAGTAGGTTTGGTCAATTAACTTAACTGTTCTAAGTCACATTTCCCTTTTCTTTAAAATGGCAATAATAACGTATCTATGTCCTAGGATTGTTCTGAGGACTAAATGAAATAGCACATGTGATATACTTAACAGGATTTTTCCATTATCATATAGATTTGATACCTACATTTTGAAGATATCAAATGTAATGTGCCAAATACCTTTTGGAATTCTGCAATCGCTAACATTTATCTCCACAGTGTAAAGGACTCAACAATGATTTATAAAGTGTGGGATGAAAAGAATAAGAGAATTCAAAGGAATAAGAACTCAAACTCCATAAAAATAGATCTAAGCAGAGCTAAGTTGGCTAAGTAGCTTCTCATATCACATTAAAATATAATCTCTACTTATCACCTTCAACAGGATATTTCCACATAAATTAATCTGAATATGCACCTGTTTATAGAAAATATCTGTAGTATGTCATTTTCAGATGCAGTTAGGAAAAGGTTTCCCATTCTTTAACCCACTTTTCTGCAATAAAATTGCCATCACAAATGTTTAATTTTGACATCTGTATCAGTAAAAGTTTGTTTTTACTTTTCTCATTTGTGAGATCTCCAATTTTGGTATATGCTCTCCAGTTCTTGTTATGTTTTTTTATTTCCCAAATAGGCAAAATTCCAATAGGAAAAACCCTCCAGGCAAAATCTCTCCATCATTTCTAACCATTCTAGAAGGTCACCCCAGTTATGTCTGATCACATATTTATACAGCTCTAACAGGTTTTTTTCTCAACATTCAATTACCTACAACAATCAAAGAACATTTGATGTTATGTTGAAAGTACAGAAGAACAAGAAAACATCTGTATTCTTTACTACCTCCCTAGAAATATCACAGATATCTCTTAATTGTAAACATTTCCATCTGGCCTAACTAATTTAGGATAGTTTTTCATAGGTTCTTCTTTATTTCATTTTCAAATAAGATGTTAAATTTTGCATATTAAATGTTGTAAAGGATTAAACATTTTTATTAGCACAAATACCCAGTAAATTATCAGGAAATATTGGTAAATGGAGCTGATTTGAATTCATACTTCTTTGAAAAACTGGCTCATGAGTAACTTCCATTCCATTATCCAAAATTTCAATAACAGACACATAAATACAACAGGGTTCAGAGAAAAATAACAAAGCTAACTTTGATTTTAATTAAAAAGTAGAACATTTTCACTTATAAACCCTAAATTATGTATTTTAAACTTAATTTATTCTTTAAAAAAATCACTAAGCCAATGCTTTTAAAAATAGATAAATTAAATAAATGCACATAAAAATGAATGAGGATTATAACATTTATTTGTTTTAAAAGCCCTGACGGGCACTGAGGTCATGATTCAAATTATCATTCCTCAGGCACTTCTGTGCAGCTGTAAAGGCTTAACCAGATGGGAAAAGCTCCTTCACCTTTAAAATAGAGGGAATATTTTAATACTAAGTAATTGTTAAAAAAATTATTACCTTGATTTCATATGTTGTTCCAGGATTAAGATTAGTAAGAAGAACTTCCAGGCTGTCTGGCTTTGCTCTAACTTGTGTATATGCTGTCTGCATCCATGGACAAACTTCCTTATACTTCACAACATAAGAGATAATCCTTCCATTTGGATTAGGGGGTGTATTCCAAGACAGGAGAATCCCAGCAGAACCAACTCTTTCTCCTGCTAGGAAGACTGGAGGCCCTGGTTCTATTAAAGCAAAATCATGTTAAATTATTGTATGTTCACAGTCATAGGGAAGAAAAGTATTTGCAAATGTACACTTGTGAAGATGAATAGTCTCTTAAATGTGAATGTATCCTCCCTAGAACCAAGAGAAAAATAAAAAGACTAAGTACTTTGGGAAATACCAAAAACATTCTGTTATAAGAATGTAAAAAATGGAATGCTACTAAATACTACATGCCAAATATACTTTTGATGCCAGATTATTTTCAGAAGAAACTTACTTGTACAGTCTTACACACAAAACTGAGAAAATAAGAAATAGTTTTACAAACTGAATAATTCTTTCTTAGCAAGTACAGTGAGTTTATTTTCAGGCTCTTTATTATTTAAATATTACCAGTAACAGTCTCTGATCCGTTTCATGAACAGGTATAGAATAGTTACCTTTAGTCTTTGAAAGAAAAGGACACTAAAGAACCAGTAAAATGAAGGTCCTAAACAGATCACTTTCTTAAGTTTCCATTTTGCTTTAATTACCAAACTGCTTTCGTGCATATAAAGCCCATAATGCTAACATAAGTGTTCCCATCCAATAGATTTATACTGGATCCAAATAGAAGCACATACTCACTTGTTACATTCGTTGTCACTGTTCTACTAACAGGTGAGCTGTATGTTGTAGCAGAAATTGAAGAGATTGTTACATCGTACCTAGTGCCAGGAACAGCATTGGAAACATCAACCTAGAACACCAAAAACAAACAATTGCAATGAAACTCTTCCTGGAAAGCAAGAAAGCTAAAATAATGAATCTATCACAGTCAGAACAATAAAGCAACTTTACTGTATAACTCTGCACTGTTTAAAATATCACAAGTTTCATAGTATTGTAAAATATAAGTGTGTTCTATCACACAACTATTCACACACAAAACTTACAAAACATACTGCATTATAGAACACTAAATCTGTATTTCCATCTATGCTGGTTCACTGTCACAAGAAACAACTATTTAAGAGTCTTAAATCTATAGCCCATTGCTCAGCCCTCATTTTTATGAGTGTGTATGAAATACCTGTGTCTCTGAAGTTCCAATAAAAACTAAAAAAAATAGGATAAGAATATCCATCGTTATTACATTTTTCAGGCAGTGGAATCACATTGATGGCTCTAGAGAGAAATGTTGCATGCATTAATGATTTAAAGACAGATCCTCCTGGCAAGTACACAATTAATGAGCCTGGATTACTCAATAGCTCTGCCCTTTCTTTGTTAAACTATTCATGAACCCTTGGATGGCTGGCTGTAGGTTCAGGGTAGACTTAAAAAAAAAAAGTATAGACTTCGCTAAGGTAACAGTCCACTGATGCTGAAACTTACACTCCTCAATTCGGCAACAGTGTTTCTGTCTTCAACTTGTGCTTTGAAAAACTCTCAAAGGAGGATGTTTTCGTGCTGAATGAGTTTCATAAAGAACGTTCCTATTAGGACCAAATATAAATACAAGTTGGCTCGGCAAGTGTGATAATGAAAACTACACCTGATACTCTCCGCCTCCAAGATCTTTGATAGAAACAAAGCCGCTGTCAGGAACCAGATCCACGTGAAACCCTTCCGCGTGGCCGGAGGGCAGGCTCCAGCGCAGAGAAAAGGAATGTGCGGAGATATTGAAGGCTTTAAGTTTCTCGGGCTTTTCCGGCTCTGGTATTGAAAAATTAGAGTTTTCAAATGGTTATTCACCGAAAGCTTCAAAGGAAAAACATGAAAATCAATAGGCTAAGGGTCAAGTTCCAAACTAATCACATTGTTAGAAAGCCTGGAGTCCTTTAAATTATGTCTAGCCATGCGAAGGTATGTATATCATACCTTTAACAATAACTAATTTTTAAGTATAATGATCAGAAATAGCATATTGACTTAGGTTATCTGTCTCTGGGATTTTTTTTTCTTACTAAAATCTGTTGGTGGACCAGATTGTTTTTTAAAGCTTGGTTGTAATAGAAAAATTGAATCATTTTAAGCAAAGTAAGTACAAACTATCTATCTAATTATCTGGATATTTACCAAATAGAAGACAATTGGAAAAAATGTATAACCACAACCTGGCAAAATTTTTAAAGGGTTACAAATTCTGATAAATACTTAGTTAGGTGTTTCTTTTTAAAGGAAAGCTAAGCTTTCAGATGGGAGAGGAAATATGATAGTTTTTAACTTAGTCTAACTGTCCTAGCTATTTCAGCCATAATTTTCTATCTTTGCTTCCTCTGTTTTCAAAATTTTTCTTATGCTGCCTGTACCTCCTTGAAGGGAGTTTCGAACATTAAGTTCTGCTGATTGGTTGCCAAGGACTCATTTTTTCATTCCACTTTATCTTTAGTGCAGATTTCAGACAAATATATGGGAGGGAGAGAATTTATGAGGACAAGCATGTGAAAAACATACCCGATACACATCCAATTTAACACTGTTTGCAGAAGAAAGGAGTCTGGAATTAATAATTGAATTCCACTTACCATTTTAAAGCCCTCCCCCCTCCAAGATCATTTGAATGAATATAATTTTTAAATGTACTTTTCCTAACAAAACTGATAATGGCACATTGCATAAAATAGAAATCTTAACAAGTCAATTTCTCTTTTGGGGGGAGGTGGGAGGGAGATACTTTTAGAATTATTTTTTATCCCCTTTGAAAGTTCCTTTAATGCTTATAATGCTTCCCTAGCACCTGAAACTGATATCAATTAATTAACTTGCACCACAACATTTTCAAAGATACATCCTCTAGGCATCTCCAAATTGCCCACAGAGTGAGCACTAGAGTTTTTTGTAAGAACTCTTTAGAAATATTGTAGTCCTGGACTGTGTGGCTCAGTTGGTTGGAGTGTCGTCCCTTGCACCAAAAGGTGGTGGGTTTGATTCCGGGTCAGGGCACATACTCGGGTATTGGGTTTGATCCCAATTAGGGCATGAGCGGGAAGCAATGGAACATTCTCTCGTTCGTGTTCTCTCTCTCTCTCTCTCTCTCTCTCTCTCTCTCTCTAATAAGAAAATAGAATTATTATAAGCCCAAGATAAAAGATCAGGGAAATACCCAGTTTGTGAGGGGTACAATTCCTTTGTTGTTCATAGTTGCTGGCATTTTTCCTGGATCATTGTGCACACAGACTTATGTCCTTGGTATTCTGAGGCTTGAGAGAAAAGAGCTTGATTCTGCTATTCAGCCCATATTAACATAGACAAAAAGTCCAACATGACAAAAGTCCAATTAACTACTACCAACACGTACTGATTTATATGAGGGCAGTACTATTGCTTCAAGGGTCCCAGAAAATAGCTAATATCCATGAAGTCTTAGGGAAGAATCTAGAAAAATACCTCAGCAATCTGATTTGGTGTTTTGGTGTTTTGGAAGAAAAAGGAAGATCAGAGAAGTGAAGGTCTGCTTACTGAGATAGTGGTGAGATAGGATGTAGTTTCCTAGACTGAGGTTTAAGATTACACACTGAAGAACTCTTGGCTAAGGATGAAGCCTGTCTCACCAAGAGGAGGAAGAATATATTTGTCTGGACATTTGCCAATCTGATCAGGAGGGAAGGTCTGAAAACGTCAAGACAATTTGGTAAAGTCCTTTCAAAGCAGGGTGGTTAGAAGCCTGGGAAATGGACAGAATTTAGAGTAAGTGAGAAAAGGCAGCCTGTGTTTCTGGGATCACATATGAAAGAAAAACAGTCTGAAGAACATGCAGGCCATAAAAAAGATTTTAGATTTTTTACCCCCTAAATACAATGAAAATTCATTTAAAAATTTTAAGCAGGAAAGCAATCTGATTTGGTGTTTTTTGTTTTGTTTTTGTTATTTAATTTTAAACCATTACTCTGGAATGGTATGATTTGGAGAAAGGTTAAAAATAGCAGTGAGATGCTAGTTAGTGGGATCTTGTTAAGTCTGAGCAGAGGAGTGAGGCCTGCCCTCATAAAAGGCAGTGGAGGTAGAGCATTGCCAAGTCATATGGAAGAGTGCAGCTCTTTGCATATGAGCTGAAAGATTCAATTAATTGAAAGTAGACCCCATAATAAATACATGACTTGCACTCAATGGAATTTAATCCCTCAAAGGGTAGGAAAATATGAAACAAAAATACTACTCTTAACCTAATTGTTACTAAACAATAAAAACTAGAGGTGGATATGTTTGGAGTTTTAAGAAAACAACAAAAAAAATCACAATATGTTCAATTTAATCCGGGCTAGCAAAAGGAATTCTAGGCTTTAATTGGATATTTTTTTAGACCATAGTCTGCCAAAAGTTAATCTGCAGAACCCTAAGTCCTTAGAACTTAATAGATGTCCCGGGATCAAAACACTTTGTCAAATAATTTCCATTTTCTGTTAGTTTTCTTTATTGCAGGATATCTCAGAGCCTTAAATGTGTTTAAATATATCTCTTGTGATTTCTAAAGCAGTAACTTCCAATAAAAATATAACGTGAGCCCTGGCCTGTGTGGCTCAGTTGGTTGGGTGTCATCTCATGCACCAAAGGTTGCAGGTTGTATTCCTGGTCAGGGCACATGCCTTGGTTGCAGGCTCAACCCCCAGCAGGGGGCATGCAGGAGGTAGCCCATTGATGTTTCACTCTCACATCAATGTTTCTCTCTCTCTCTTCCTCTCTCTCTAAAAATAAATAAAAATTTTAAAAAATATATAAATGTCAGCCACACTAAAAAAGGAGAAACATGTAAAATTAATTTTAACAATATGTTATTTAAACCAATATATCAAAAATATACATGTAATCAATATAAAACTATTAATAAGATTGTTAATTTTTTTCAAACTGTCTTTGAAATCCCATGTGTCTTAAACACTTACAGCGCATCTGAATTTGGACTAGCCGAATGTCAAGGCTCAGTAGTCACATGTTGCTAATCACTACATATTAGTGTACTCTAAAGCATCTCCCAACTTTCCCCTTGGCATTTCAGTAAATTTACCTAAGCTGCACTTTGAGAAGCTGAGAAAAAAAATAGAAATATCCCATGATCAGTATCTATAAGGGAAACAGCTCAAAAGAGTTGGGAGAACCTTAAAAACAAAATTCTGATACAAACTATTGTATATTAACCTTTGAGAAAGAAAGTAAAAATAGATCTGAAATGGAAGAAAACAGCACACCCAGAGCTCCTCAGTCTATTCTGACTCCTAAAGGAATACATACAAAGTGAGGCCAAAATATCCCAGAATATTCACAAAACAGTTGCACAAACCTATCAAAACAGTATCAAGAAGAAAAAAAAACCCTACAATGCACAGCTTTTTAAAAATAAAACATGAAGACTCTACAAAGTTTCACTGCATTATTGTTTTTATTACTTCCCATGTACCAAAACTGTAATGATAAGCTATCACATTTACTAGTGAGCCTTTCCATGATTAAATTATTTGTTGGGCATAATATATACTATGATCCATGGGATACTCATGCATTGGATACAAAAAATAAGAACTCTTACCAAGTTTATTATATACTATGCACTGTGCTCAGCACTTTCACACATTGTTTTATGTAGCAGTTATAACAATTCACAAGTAGATACAATTATCATTGCCATTTTTAAATGAGAAAATTGGGAAACAAAGAATTTAGATAACTTCTCCAAGGCCTCAAGGCTAACAAGTGAATGGTAGAGTAGGATTCAGTCACAGGAGAAATAGCTTCAGAGCTCAAGCTAAATTAAGATTGTGAACCTTAAAATGGACATGAAACTCGATTACCAAGGTAGGCCCAATCTAAGCACACAGACCCTTTAAAGTGGAAGAGAAGGCCCTGGCCAGTGTGACTCTGTTGGTTGGTCATTGTTCCATACACCAAAAGATTGAGGGTTCAATTCCCAGTTACGGTACATGCCTGGGTTGCAGGCTCAATTCTCGGTGGGGGCCGTGCAGGAGGCAGCTGATCAATGATTCTCATCATTGATGTTTCTATCTCTCTCTCCTCTTCCCTTCCTCTCTGAAATAAATAAAAATATATATTTTAAAAATTCCTTATCCTTTTGAAGATACTATCAGGCTCAAAGAACTTTCTCTATCCATGCTATGGAGCTAGCCTTTCCTTTTTCTGTGCAACCACATTGTTTGAACATACTCCCATTACTTCACCTATTAATTTGATTTATACTATGTGTTTTCTTGCTTCTATTCTTTACTACTCTCTGCATATCCTAAGACTATGGGTTTTTTTCTATGTGTAAAGCACATAGTAGGACATCAAAGACAAAGTTTTTAGGAGAATGGGTGATCCCCAAATCAGCATCAAATTTCACTAGCTGGACCTTTAATTTAATGTGAAACTAAGTATAATATTGGCTGCATTTATTGAGTACTGACTATATACCAAATATTGTTTTATTCCATTTACATTTTACATTTATTATCTCAAAAATCCTCAGAATATTGCAGCAAAATGAGTATTTTAACCCTCTTAAATATTCTGTGGACTCGAAGTTTTCAAATTTTAAAAAATACATTGACATTTTATCTTGAACAATACAATATGCAATGTAAAAGTGAACTTTAAAAATACCAAAAAGAATTTGTATACCTGCAACAACGCTGATAAATGTTCCAGATCCTTCAACATTGCCTCTTACTCTGTGTACTGTGATGTTATATATCCCACCAGGAGTCAGATCTGTAACTGTGTACTCAGTCATTCTTCCCCAAATGAAATATTCTTTTGCAAATGTTCTGTTTGATATATAAATCTTATAATGAGTGAAGTTGGTTTCTGTTGGATTCCACATTAAATTTGCAGAAGAAGTATTCACAGCTTTTAATATTAAGCCACATATCTTAGATGGTTCTATTGAAAAGGGAAATTACATGTAAATAAAACTACATATATATAATGATATAGCAAACATGAATAATATAATTTAAACACTTATGTAATACTCTTTAAATTTATTCATGTACTAGTATAATGTCCTACATGTTCAGCTATGCAAATAGAGAAATAGAACATTATATATATATAAATATATGTTTTTATTGAAGTGCCATATTAACATCCTCCCTTGTTCCTAACTAGTTTCCTCAAACAATCATAAATCACTTCCCATAGTCATTCTTGTAGTCTTGTGTCTCCTGAATGCTCATTTTTTAGCTACCACATAGCAGTTAGCTAGTGTTAAATGAAGATGAGAAAGAACAAATAAGTTAGAGAAGCAATGAGGACCAGAAGTGAGGGCATTTTCAAATGTGATCTGGTTATATCAGTTTTTTTTAATAGTCCTATATCACTTCACTTCAATCCACTCATCAATGGAAGTCATGTTGTTTCTTGCAATATTGGTCTCCACTGGGAGAGGATCCTACAGGCCTCACAATCTTTCACAAGAATTCTTATAGTTATACTATAGTATAACAAATACTATAACTTCTCCCAACTCTAAAACATTATGAGACAGATTTACAATAGATTTACAAACTTTGGGGAAAAGAAGATAGAGTTATCTGTTTATCAAAACTCTACCTCAGATGAAAATAAATTGTGCTTATATTATTATGTGTGTATATATACATATGCACACATGTGTTCCGTATATGTGACATGCATGACATATATATATACATGTTGACTTCAGATTTTTAAAAAACTCTATGTAGTTCCCAATACATTTACACATATAAAGAAAATTTTAATTCATATATTTTTGAGAGTTCTCTTAACATTTTTTATCATCAGGCTTTTATTATTCCTTTATTATCAGGCTTTGTGTTTTAAAATAGCTTTATTTATGCTGAGCCAAAATACTTTCAATTTTTTTCAACTATAAAACAAAGATTTCATTTATGATATACCCTTACTTGTAGTCACTTTTTTCATCACGGATACACTGTAGTCTTTGCCTCTAACTGTCTTCACGTGAAACATGTAGTCCACACCTGGAGTCAAATTCTTTACTTTGACTTTGTTTCCATAAACAATTACTTTAAATAGCTTTTCCTTTCTAGATGTCATACAATAAGATACCTAGAAGAAGAAGAGATAAATTGATGTTTTTCATGGTTTAAGAAGTATTTACTTAGCACCAACTTTGTACTAGTCACATTCACATAAACTACTACTGCAAGCTTGAGGCTGTGATCCTCCCTATGTTCACCAAGTAGTAATTTGAGTCTAGTTGAGACTAAATAGCAGTCAACTTCCCATAGCACTGAGCATAGAGGACTGAATTAGAAGTAATTCACTAAAAGACCAAGAGTCTCAAACTGTTTTTACATTTTCATTTACATATGCTCTGACTTATATGTGTATATGTACATAATGATTGGGACTTTCCCTTTTGGTTGCCTGAAAGCAAAAAAATATTGTGTAAAGTTTTATAACCATTCTCCAAATTCCGTGTAAGCAGAAGACAGGAGGAGAAAGCAGGACCTACTGAAGTCTGACTTTCTGGCCTAGGGGAGAATGCCAAGACATTGTCCTGGCTGCCCAAGAGGTGGGAAGTAGGGCTTTTGCCCACACCCCACACTCCATCTAAATGAGGAGGGCGCCACGTGTATCACCACCATCACCTGAGGGTGCCTGCTGGAGAAAGCAGCACCTCCCAGTAGGTCATGTACTTAGGCAGCAGACGTTTTGTTCATATGTCTGGTTGATCACAGAAAAAGGAAAATGTAAAAAGAGAACAAAGAAAAAAAAGAAAAGAAAAGAAGAGAAGAGAAGAGAAGAGAAGAGAAGAGAAGAGAAGAGAAGAGAAGAGAAGAGAAGAGAAAAGAAGAGAAAAGAAAAGAAGAGAAAAGAAAAGAAAAAAGAGTGGAGCAATTTGTACACCCACCTGTGCCCTGACAAGATGCCAGAGCCTCCATGGGTGAAGTAGAGACCACAAAGAGTGGTCAGGCTTGAACTATCTTTCCAGAACCTCACCCAAGAAGGCTGGCCTCCGTGCAAACAGACCCTCACAGCAGAAAGCAGCAGGACATATGCCACAGGGAGGAGCTGAAAAGAGTTAAAAATGATTGAGCCAGAGCTGGTCTGTCATGTCAAGGAAGTGGGCAGGGGAGGTAACCCCCAGGGCCTCGGAGAACTCATGCATGTGCCGGGGAGAGAGCAGTGTTTGCAGGACCGTTAAACTGATGTCGTTGGCAGTCAGTCACTGTTGGGGGGTAGACAAAACCAGCAAGAGAGAGAACAAAAATAGACACCCAGAATGAAGAAGGCGCTTCAATTTTTTGTTAAATGAATGAATCATAAATGTCACATTCCATACCTGCCCATCTTTTATCATAACCTGAGCCAATCAATTATTCATTAAAGCTTTGAGAATTGGCATTGCCTTTAGAAATTTTCAGTGGAGTAATCTGATCGTTCCAATACCTTGGAGTTTTTTTAATTCATTAAATGATCTTTACTCTTCTTGACTCCTTACCTCACATTTGTAAAACAGAAAGATATTTCTAAGTGAAAGTAATCACATTAATTTTATATATTATTTCAACTTTATTATACTTTTAAGAACATTGTTATGTGGTAGGAGTGAAACAAATTTTCTAAGCAGACATGTTTATTGCTGTTTTGTGGGAAGAGTGTTTTGTTACTGGAGGAAGATAATCATTAGGTCTAGAAGCATATCATTGCTTATTGACTTATACGGTGTCACTGACAATTACCTTGCTTGTCTGGCATATGAAAATATAGGAGTGAATAGAATGCTGAGTACTTCTGGTCTGGAAAAGGATGATAGGAGAAAGTACCATGTAATAATAGAAGAATATTTCCTGAATAAAGTACTAAATTCAAACATAGTAAGTGGCATATTAAGGTACAAATGAAAGGGGTAGAAGGAAAAGAAATTGTCTGTAGTGACCTAATGATGAAAATATGTAAATTTTTAAAAGTGCAATTTGAAAAATAGAGGTTTGTTCCCATTGTATGTGGACTATACATGCCTAATAGAAACCAACAGAAGAAAATTGAATTCATGCTTTATGTCTACTTTCAAAGCATAGTTTGAAGACCTGGGATGATTAATTTTAAATGATGAGGAAAATGATCCCAATTATGCAAGTACACTTTGCTAAGCAACCAGGATACTGTTGCTTAATTCATTAAAATTTAACAAATAATCTCATTGGTTGCGTAAGACTAGGATAACCATTAGTAATATAATATATTTAATAAAAATAATCTGAATCCTAAACATTAACATGATCTCTTAAAATAAGTTTCACTTAATAACAGATAATAATTTAAAGTCTCTGAAAGAAATGTGTTCATTGATATAGTAAAAAATAATTCTATGGCTATATATTTTATCCAGCAACAAATAATTTTATGGGCTTGGTTAACACCATGGAAAAATCATTTCTTTGGACATTTGCTTTGAAATAATGTGAATCAAAACAGAAAGACAAGGGTAAAAAATGTGGATCTTTTACAATTAAGATTTAAAAGGCAGATTTTTCACTAGAGAATACCAACACTGAATATAGGAATGGTTTGAATCATTCTAAAAGGATAGAATTTTTCATGAATGATTTATTATTCAAGATGCCCCTATCATTGAATTACATTTACAAATAACAGATAGAATGCTCACTCCTGACTTTGTGAACTTGCTAATGTAGAAAATCCTCTCCTCTTTTCCATGCATCTGAATCCTACCCATTACTGAAAGCTCAAGTTCCAACTTTTCCTGATAATTACATTCAGCATTGACGTCTTCTTCCATCATCACCCCAGTCATATATGGGAACATTGATATGTAAAGTTGTATTTATCCATCAAAAATTTATAGAGCACCTATTTTAGGGCAAGCATTATTCTACATACTAGATATTATAGTAAACTAGAGGCCCGGTGCATGAATTCGTGCATGGGTGGGGTCCAGCTGGTGGCCAGGGGTGAGGGGGTTGGCCGGCCCCACCCCCACCCCCACTGGGCCAGTTGGCCCTCTGCAGTGTGCATCATAGCAACCGGTCATTCCAGTCATTCCGGTCTTTCCAGTCGTTTTGGTCGCTTGGCTTTTATATATATAGATAAGACAAAAAAGGTTTCTGATTGTAGGAAATTACATTTCTAGTGGTGGCACCTAACAATAAGCAACTCAATAAATAAATGAATGAGATAAATCATCCACACAATGAGTGAATAGAAAGAGCAGTTTTATTTAGAGTTGGTAATCAGAGGAGAATATGAGAAGATGGTATTTGAGCTATAAACTCAATGATAGGAAAAAAATAAACCAAAACTGGAGGCAAGATATCCATGCATAATGAATGTCAAGCACAAAAATCTTATAATGGGGATGTGCTTGAGAAACAGAAAAAGCCAAATGTGGTCTCAACATAATAACTAAGTAGACAGGATATGTAGATGAAGGTCCAATCAAATGAAGTATTGGAGACCATTGCAAGGAGTTTAGATTTAATTTGAAGAGCAATGGAAATCTGTGGAGGGTGTTGAACAAAGGAGAGACACGGTTTTTAATAGTTCTCTCTGGCTGTGATGTGGAAAGTGGATTGTAAGGTACTCAAGATTGGAAACAGACCAGTTAGGAGGCAAGAGGCTATTATCTGTCACATCGGCTGCTGGCCTCAGTATGAAATGATAGTGCCTAGGACAAGAGTGGTGCAATGGGATGAAGGAAAGTGCATACATTAAGGGTTTTAGAGGTGGAAGTGGCAGAACTAATTAGCTGATGAACTGAGGGATGAGTGAATAGGAAGAATCAAAGATAACCAAGAAAGTGATTGCAGGACCCTGTCCTTTCCTGAGATGATAGATACTGGAAAGAGCAGGGCTGGGGTCACACAGGACAGCCTTGTAAGCCATGGTAAGGAGTCTTTGAAGCACAAAATGATACATTTTATTGTGCTTAAAAAGAAAGAGAATGATGATTGCTGTATGGCAAGGGAAAGGATAAAGAGAAATTCACATTAAAAGTGAGCTTCTTTGGCCAGCCAATGTGGCTTAATGGTTGAGTGTCAAACCATGAACCAAGAGGTCACTGGTTTGATTCCAGTCAGGGCACATGCCTGGGTTGCAGACTCAATCCCCAGTAGGGGGCATGCAGGAGGCAGCAGATGGATAATGTTTCTTCTCATCATTGTTTCTATCTCTCTTTCCCTCTCCCTCTCTCTCTTAAAAATCAATAAAAACATATTTAAAATGATAAATGCTTAAATAGTTAACCTTTTAAAAAAGTGAGCTTCTTTTTCCTTAAAAAAAGGGAAAAGTAATAATTCAATCATTCACTCATCAAAATATTTATTGACTCTTGCTATATATCAGATACTGATCTCAGTAATGGAACCAAAAGGTGATGAGTGGGCAAAAGGTCTTCCCTCACAAAATTTATATGACAAATACATTATCTCATTTAATTCCCACAACAATTCTATAAAATAATAATAATCTTCACTGACAGAAAAAATAGGACCAAAGAATATAAAAACTTGTCCAAGGTCTCACAGTTGAGGTGAAGTTGGGTTTCAAAGCAAGAAATTCCAGGGCTTTGATCCTTCTGTTCCAGCACACTGCCTACCACACCTTGTAAGATCACAGGATAACTGGACACAGGCATCTATATCAAAGTTGCATCATATTAGAAGGCTAGCACATGAGGTCTGGCAGATAGAAATTATGGACAAGTATACAGTAACTTTGGAACTCTACCCCTAAGGAAATGGTGCTGTTAGCACATGTACATCTACAATAGCAATACAAGATAGCTTGACAAAAGTAACACAGAAAAGGTTAAACTGAAGTTTCATAAAAGCTCTGTGCAAGGAATATTACTCTCTGATAATGGGATCAGAGAAGGTTTCAAAAAAGAAGTAGGATTTGAGCTGGGCATAGATGGGCCAATTTTTGCCATCTTCCACCTTATCATTAAATCCAGATGACAACAGTCACTCTGTAGCTGTGTAGTCCACTATCATAGCCCCTTGTCAATGTGGCTGCTAAGTACTTCAAATGTGTCTAGTCAGAACTGACTGAGATGTTCTAAAGTATAAAATGGACACTCAATTTTGAAGAGTTAGTATAAAATAATGTAAAATATATCATTAATACTTTATATATTGTTTACACGTTAGTATTTTGAATATGTTGGGGTAAATAACATATATTACTAAAATTCATTTCCCTTTATTCTTTTTACCTTTTTACTATTTCTATTAGAAAATTTTAAATTACACATATTATTCATTTGTGGCTCACATTATATTTCTACTGGATAGTGCTGGTGTTACATCACTGAGTTCATTAAAAAACAGTTAAAATGTGTACGAAAGGAAGTGGCAAACTTTCATAAATGTTCTATGTCAACTATTGATTTTTTCCTAAGTTCACAACGAATTCTCTTAGGTCTTAAATATGCAACCTAATATTTATTTTTATGCTTGGAATAGATTAGACCTTCAGTTCCATTACAGTTCTGAGATTCTATTTAAAGATATAAATATTTTTGCACTCACAGTACTTATGAAAAAGCAAGTCAATACTTTCAGAGGATTACTAGCTAGAACAAATATTCAGTGTTTAAATGAATTTCAAAGTTTGTACAGACTAATAAATATTCCTTATCTTTTGAACTCTCAGAATGCTGGGCAAAACAAAATAAGGATTTCTATTGTTTAAAGAAAACCCTAATATAAAGTTTATTACCAGAATATTTTGTATAAGAATATCACTCAGAGATTAATTCTTCTGCAAAAAAAACCCCAAAACTGAAGTTGATATCCTAATCTCATAAGAAAGATGATACTTGTGTTCTTATGTTCTCTATGACATAGACTTTAATGACCTTGCATGCCACACAGATTCCATCATTTCACATTGTAGGGAACTTTTAAATAATTTGGTTTTCCACCCTTTAAGAGCCAAGTGGAATTTATATTTCAGTAGTGGAACTGACAATGCATGGTGACTTAAGATTTTGTTCAAAACAGTTCCTCTGGAAATTTGCCTTGGTTAATCAACCATACCTTAATGCATAGTACCCTCCTCCCTTTTGTTTTAGAAGGTTTGGGAACTTGATCTTACCTCTTCCAGTCTTTTTTTAAAAATATATTTTATTGATTTTTTACAGAGAGGAAGGGAGGGGGATAGAGAGATAAAAAATAAAGTTGTGTGAGTCAGAGAAGAAGGTAAGTAACTATTTTTAGAAATAGGTTGGGAAGCCACCACCCTCCCCCTTCAAAAACTGGTGAGAGTGAAGAATATATAAGTGGTCATTTAAGGGAGGAAAAACAACTGCACAGATATATCTCAAGCAGGTGTGACTATCAAAGAGTAAGATGTCTAATGCATTTACAATATGAGTCAGAATTTAAGGTAAGTGTAGGAAAAGGCAATCAGATTATGGTTCAACAGATTTAGAATTGTTCTGAAAGTTGGCTTGATCCTGAGGGTAAGAGGGAGCCAACAACAATGGTAAGGGCCTCAGCTGAGGCATATAAAATGGAAATGGAAAGGAAGAGAAATATTTTTATAATAATTCTAAGTTAGAATCACTACAATCCCGTGAACAAGTACATATAGACATGAAAGAAAGGGAGCAGTCAAAGGATGACACTAAAATTTCTAGTAAGGAAGACTCATAAATGATATTAAAGGGAACTTTTATATAGGGGATGATATCTGAGTAGGGTCTTGAAGAATTGCCAAAGAAAAACATAGAAAAGAATATAATTTGGTTGAAAAGAGCAATATAACCAAAGAATACAGTCAGGAAAACATAAAGTATAAGAATAATGGTGGGCAATACAATTCAGTGGAAATATGAGATATATGGAAAGTAGAAGATTAGAAAGGCTGTTGGAGTCACTCATTGGAACCAAAGATCACAATAAGCAATATATATATAATATTAGGCAGACAGTAGAGAGCCACAGAAGGCTTTATACTTTATATAAGCCTTAGAGTTAGATCTATAATAGTATCTCTCTATATATAAACTATCTATATAATAAAAGCCAAAGCGATCATTACAGTGGAACAACCAGAATGACCAGTTGCTCTGATGCACACTGATCATCAGGGGCAGTCGCTCAACACAGGAGCTGCCCCCTGCTGGTCAGTGCGCTCCCACAGGGGGAGTGCCGCTCAGCCAGAAGCCAGGCTCACGGCTGGCGAGCACAGTGGCAGTCATGGGAGCCTCTCCTGCCTCCACAGCAGTGCTAAGGACCGAGCAGGCAGGCAGTAAGGAGCGAGGGGTTCCGGACTGCGAGAGGGTGCAGGCCGGGCTGAGGGATGCCCCTGTGCATGAATTTTGTGCACTGCACCTCTAGTCCTATATAATAAAAGCCTAATATGCTAAGTGTCCAACCTTTCATTAGATCATTTGACCAGTCGCTATGATGCGCACTGACCACCAGGGGGCAGACGCTCCGACTGGTAGGTTAGCTTGCTGCTGGGGTCTAGCCGATCGGGACTGGTTGAGATGGGCCACACATGCTCAGGACAAATCTGTGAACTGGGCTGGTTTCGGGCCGATTCCCACAGGCCAGGCCGAGGTACCCCACTGGTGCATGAATCCATGCACCAGGTCTCTGGTTATTTAATAACTAATATTTTATATATTATTTTAAATATTTTAAACTTAACTAGTGAGTAATACACATGCTAATGCCTTTTTAAAAAATTGTATTTATAGTTAATGTACAATATTATATTAGCTTCAGATGTACACCCAGTGATTAGACATTTATATAACCTATGAAGTGATTGCCCTGATAAATTTAGTACCCATCTGACACCATCCTATATAATAAAGAGGTAATATGCAAATTGACTGTCACAACCTCGCACAAGATGGCTGCCCCCATGTGGTCATAAGATGGCTGCCACAAGATGGCCACCAGGGGAGGCAGTTAGGGGTGACCGGGCTCACAGGGGAGGGCAGTTGGGGGCAATCGGGCCAGCAGGGGAGGGCAGTTAGGGGTGACCGGGCCCACAGGGGAGGGCAGTTGGGGGGACCAGACCCTCAGGGGAGGACAGTTAGGGGTGACCGGGCCCACAGGGAAGCAGTTAGGCGTTGATCAGGCCGGCAGGGGAGTGGTTAGGGGGTGATCAGGCAGAAGCAGTTGGAAGCCAGCAGTCCCAGATTGTGAGAGGGATGTCTGACTGCCATATGATTTCACTTAAATGCAGATTCAAAAAACAAAATAAATGAATAAGCATTTTTATTCACTTTTTTACTTTTCTTCTTTTTCTCCTGCCCCCCTCCTCCTCTTCCTCCTTCTTTCTTCTTCCTCTTCTTTTTCCTTAATAAGACTTTTTAATATGTCTTGTAATACTGTGTTTGATGGTGTTTAGTTCCTTTTTCTTGTCTGGAAAGCTCTTTATCTGTCCTCCAATTCTAGCTTTGCTGAGTAATCTTGATTAGAGGTCCTTGCTTTTCATCACTTTGAATATTTTGTGCCAATCCCTTCTGGCCTGCAAAATTTCTGTTGAGATATCAGCTGATAGTCTTATGGGAGCTCCCTTGTAGGTAATTAACTGCTTTCTCTTGGAGCTTTTAAGATTCTCTCTTTGTATTTGACCATTGGCATTTTAATTATCATGTGACTTGGTGTGGGCCTCTTTGGGTTCATCTTGTTTGGGACTCTCTTCCTGGACTTGTGTATCTATTTCCTTCACTAGCTTAGGGAAGTTCACAATCTTTATTTTTTCAAATAGGTTTTCAATTCCTTGCTCTCTCTCTCTTCTCCTTCTGGCATCCCCATGATGCAAATGTTAGTATGCTTGAAGTTGTCCTCAGGCTCCTTAAACTATCCTTATTTTTTTTTAAATTCTTCCAAATTGCCAGCTTGATCCTCTGCTTCATCTACTCCACAGTTGATTCCCTGTAATGTATTCTTCATTTCAGTTAGTGCATTCTTCATTTCTGACTGGTTCTTTTTTATGTTTCTACTTTATTTTAATGTTTACTATCTCTTTGTTGAAGTTTTCCCAAAATTCGTCTACTCTTAAGTGCATTGAGCATTCTTATAACCAGTGTTTTGAACTCTACATCTGTAGATCGCTTGTTTCCATTTTGTTTGGTTCTTTGTAGTTTTGTTCTGTTCTCTCATTTGGGACATGTCTCTTTGTCTCCTCATTTTGGCCAACTCCCTGTGTTTGTTTCTATGTATGAGGTAGAGCTGCTATGTCTCCCAGATTTGGTAGAGTAGCTTTATAGTGGCACAGTCTCTCAGGTCACTTAAACTGGGGACTCCAGGTGCACTCTCCTTTCCCACCCTATGACCCATGCGCATCTTTTTATTGTAGTTGAGCCTTGTTTGCTGTCAATGGGGGCGTGTTTTACCCCAAGGCTGATCGGCTGTAAGGACTGCCAGTGACTATAGCAGAGGATCTACTGCACAGAGGCCAACCCCACAGAACAGGACTTGTCTCAGTGGGGTTCAGGTGTCCACTGAGTTCACCCCTTGATTGTGTCACTTGTGGAGGTGGTTGGGTGGTTGTTTCAGCATGGTCTGAAGCCATCCACTGGATGTGCTGGCTCTGGTGCCTCACAGAAGGTGTAAGCAAGGATCAGCTGTAACCGATGCCCTGCTTAGGGCTACCAAGCATGAGCTACAAAGTGATCTGCAGATGGATGCTACTTGTGCAGGGCTTGGAGGTGATAGGAGAGGCCAAGCTACAAACGAATGTTGGCTGCCACAACTGCCAGGCATGGGGCTATTTAGCAAGAGATATGGGGCACACTGAGGCCAGATGCTGCTTGTTTGGGGTTGTTTGGGGTTTGTAAACCTTTGAGATATTTTAGGAAAGTCTACAGCATGAACCAAGACTGGCCATGTGTATAGAAAAGCCACTGGAAACAGCTCCAGTGGGCCTGTAAATTGGGTAGAGCAGGGTCTCAGGGAATCCCCAGGTGGGGTGAACAGTGTGAGCCAGGTTGATGGAGACTCAGATCAGATATAGCACTTGTCTCTTGGCCCTGGGGCGGGGAAGGGGGAGTTAGGAACAATGGTCTCTGGGAGAAAGCTTCCCCCACAAGCCCTCATTTTAAAGACAGTCAACTCATTTCCTCCTCTTATGTCCCTGATGCCCCAGTGCTGGAGGTCAGAGGAATGAGTCTAATTAAGTCCATGTGGGCCCTTTAAGAGGAACACCTAGGACTCCAGGAGCCTTCCATCTCACTCAGCCACAATCCCCGCTGGTTTTCACACCCAGAAGTTTGGGGTACTTCTCAGCACTGCAGCCCTGAGGTGGGGATCCTGGTGTGGGGCTGGAACCCCTTGCTCCTCAGAGGGGACCTATGAAGCCAGGATATTCCTCTGGGATTTTTAACCATCCCACATGGATGTGGGACCAAACCATTCCGGGTCTCTGCCCCTCCTATCAATCTCAACATGGTTTCTTCTTTATATCCATATATCCCCTGAAAGGGAACCTGTGGCACATCACCCAGCTTTAACTCCTAGAACTGTTATTTTGGCCTGTGCTGCAACAGAAGCATTATCCTCCAGTGCCGTCATTCCTTTATTTACTTTTGTACTATGTATATGCATGCCTAGCTCCATTGAAATTCCAAGCTCATTTAAAGTCAAGTATCAGCTTTTACTTAAAGTTGAATGCCTCCCATGACAACTTTGTACTTTTAAAGCAGTACTTAGAAGCATTTCTTTGGAGAAGAATTTTACATTAAAGCAGGGTTCTCAACTTGTGGGTCGCGACCCCTTTGGCGGTCCAACAACTCTTTCACAAGGGTCGCCTAAGACCATCCTGCATATCAGATATTTACATTACGATTCATAACAGTAGCAACATTACAGTTATGAAGTAGCAAATGAAAATAATTTTATGGTTGGATCACAACATGAGGAACTGTATTTAAAAGGCCAGAAGGTTGAGAACCACTGCATTAAAGGAATGCTACTATAATATCTAAAACCATTAATGTAAAACAAAGGACAAAAAGAAGGAGTAAAATAAAGACCTCAGTAAACATCAAGTTTTATGACAGCAGCACTGTTCTTTACCTGAAACTTTTCGAAGCCTCCTTGTGGGAATTTCCAAGACAAATATATTGTGTTTTCTTCCTGCCCAAAAATTAGCAGGTCTGATGGTGGGTCTGGACCTAGGGCAATGAAATAAGACACAGCAATGATATTTTTTTTAAAGGTTCTGCCATTATCTTATCTACACTGGACTGATGACCTTGGACTATCACACTATGAAAGAGAGGACAGGATACCTAGGTTTTTCTAGTCAGTTTTAGCACCATCTGATCTCATGCAAGCTGTTTACCCTGAGTCCCAGTCTCCTCATCTTTATAGTGGAAGGGAAAAAAAAGAATTTTCTAGAAAGCCCTTTTTCACAATAAAATTATATAAACTATGGATTTTCAAAAATATTTTTCTCAGAGCAGAATTCAGTGTGCAGTTATTACAATTGGAATTTTTAACTTAAAATTTTATGGCACTGCATAAAGTAAGAGATGCACCTTTTCCCCTTCTTTAAGTTCACAAATTCCTTTTTCCTTTAAACATTTTATCTGAGAAGGTTCTAGAAATTTATTTTTCTAATCAGTAACATGTCTCTACTTATAAATCATATTTCAAATTGAAATGTTGCATTGCTTTCCTTAATTGGAAGAAATGTGATATTAACATTTCATTGGAATCAAATAATTTCATCTCTAAATTCAAATTTTGCATGAGATTTTATCCCTACTTACATACTAATTTAATTTATTAGAATTCAGCTAAAAATTAAACCTGTATTGCTGATTCACAATTCTTTTTATTTTGTTTTTTAGAGTGCATATTGCCTTCCTACTGGAATTAATTTATCACCCCACATTACCATTATATTTTAGCTCTGTTTTGTAAATTTTTTAATATCCCATCTACTTCTAAATGGATTTGAGGTGGCTTTCAAAGACAGGGTGGTACAAAAAATTATATATTGTTAAAGACACAAGTGAAATTGTCAGGGAAAACAAAGCCGGAACAACAACCTCTAAAAACATATTATTAAACAGGGTAGAAATGAGGAACTTGAGGTCCAAATAGAATAATGATTTCTACAAAGTCACAGAGCCAAGAATGGGTAGAGTCAGGCCTTCCAATAACACAGTGACTCTTCTACTGAAACACAGTGGTTATAAGGACAGAATTTAATGGGAAATGTGGGTTCAAATCCCTGTCATCATGTATAAGCTACTGAAATTCTCTAATCCCCACTTTCCTCATTTGAAAAAAAGTACCTCATTATGATTGATAGAATAAAGGTTGTCATTGAAAATTAAGTGATATAAATCATAAAAATTCTTTGCAAGGTGCTTGACAACGAACAATCATTCAATGTGATGAAAACAACAATGATGACAATGGTGATGATGACGTTGACAACTATAATGACACATGCAAATCTAAGAAGGTTTCACTGATATAAAATAATGAGTTACCATTTTAAAAAGTGAAGACATTTCTCATTTATTTCTGGTGTGTGTGTGTTTTTAGGATGATTTTTTTTGAGAGGCAGCAGTATCATATCAGTTAGCTTAGACCTGGGTTAAATCTCACCTTAAATAATGAATTATGAATGCCTCTGAGCCTTAACCTACATTTTAGGTAATCTTGGGAGAGTCAATGTGGTAACTTAAGCACATAGTACCATGTTGATATATAAGTGCTCGAATTTTTTAGTTTCTTTCCCTGGAATTGATTTGACTGCTGCTGCATTTGCCAGAGCTTTCCCTTCCTCCACATGGAAAATTCTGAAATTAAGCCTCCTCTCATTCTCCTAGGGCACTGGTACTTGCGTGCACATTCAGGCAACTATGACCTACAGATGACAGGGTTCTTTGGAACATGTCTGAATATATTCATACATGTGAGTGATACTAATAAGGTCAGAAGAGGCGAATTGAACCCAAATAATGCAATTGAAAACACAGTGCCATCTATTTTTATCATAGTCCAAGGTTTTTGTTTGGCTTTCATAAAATGTTATAGATACAGTCAAAATGTTAGAAAAATATCAAGTATTTCATAATGATAGTGCCCTGGATTTAGGGCACTTTGAACTTTCACTAAGAACTTTGAATTTCATTTTAGTAACAAGATTTTATACCAAGGCAGGGATGATTATTCTCATTTTCTAAGTGTGGACATAGTAGTTTTGCCCAAGGTCACATAACTAATAAGTGATAGAGGCAGGAATATAACTCAGGCTTTCTCCATATTTCATGCAGTGCTCCTTCTCAAGCATGTCACAAACTAGTTCCAAATTCATTCATTTTAAGTTAGATATTGGCTTTAAACAAAACTATTCCCCTTATTTCTACCCATGAAAAGTTAATCAAATATAAAGTGAACTCACAAGTGCTAACCATGAGGACAATAGGATGGCTTCTCTTTAATCCCTTGGTAGTTATAACGCTAACTGAAAAGTCAGTCCCTGGAGAAAGGTTATCAAATGTGAATGTCCTAAACAGTAAAAAAAAAGTCACATATTGAGATATTTAGCTTAGAAACATTGGGAAAACGCTATTATCTCACACTACCTGAAGAAATAATGTTATATATGTTTGGTTTTTATTGCCTATCATGGAAACAATGTGCCATGCTTAAGCACAAATGGTTAATTAGAAACCACATCTTCTCACATGGAGAAATTTCATATAAATCAGAGTGTATATTATACATACAAGCAACACAATATCCTGAAATAACTCATCATTATCTATTTGCAGAGATAAATTTGGCCCTACACATCAGTTATTCTAATTACATTATAATTCAAAAAGTTTTCTTGCAAAGTTTTCTAATATCAATTTATATTAAACCATTTAGTTTATGAAACACACACATATATATATAATGTTAATTTTGTGTTCCATGTAACTTGACATAATTTCTTTCAATGTTATCATACCTTTTTGTGGACGGCAGGATTTCTTCTTTCGTTAACCTTTCACTGGATATTGAAATAATGTACCCATCCAGAAGACTTCTTGGTGAAGGCCAGTTAACAGTTACTGCACTTGAGTTTCTGCTATGGTTCATAAATTCAACTGCACTTGGGGCTGTATCATTTAAAGCACACACGTAAGATAACATTTTCTAACATACTAAGCACCTGCTTTAAAACAGCCCTGAAACACTCCCAGGATTTCTTTGATATTCTTCAAACTCTGAGGGTAGCCAAGACATTTCTTTTATTCTTCTTAGTAGATATGAACAGTTAAAAGTCAAAAGAGGAAAAAAGCCAACAAGAATCATTTTAAACTTTAAAATAAAGTCAATGTGTATCCCACTAGCATTGTACTTAATATTTCCCTTGCCTCTAAAATGTAGGAAGAGATTATATCTTGGTCTTGTACAAACACGACCCTCAGAAATATTTAGTGATTTTTAGGACTCATTCTAATTAAATACCAAATAGTGACAAGGTTAACCATCAGGAAAGTTAATTGCAATCTAAATATGAAATGCTTCTCTTCTTTCCTGAGAAAAAAAAGTTAAATTAAATAATATATATTTTCTTTCCTCTATAAAATTCTTCCATGTATAAGAACAAAATGTCAAGATATTCTTCTCCATTCCATTCCTTGTTATTACAGTAAAAGAATACTAGACATGACCAGTTTCTAAATACATATTTATATACAGCATCAGTGTCAAGAATAACTAAAATAGTTATTTCAGCAGACTAGTTGACTATTTTACTTCACCTAGTTGTGAAAATATACATTTTACATATATCCTTCCCAATCATCCTTTATTTCATATGACAACCACGGAATAAGTTACCATCTGCCACTGGGAGTAAGTTGCTAACATGGAAAATGGTACTTCATTGTCTACCTAACTGAACAATGGAGAAATTAAATAAATTCGAAATGGAAAATTTGACCAGACCCAGACAATTAGCCACCCTATTATCTAACAATACATACACAAAAAAGGTTGTGCTAATCCATATAAGCAGAAATAGAAAAAGAAACAAGAGAAAACACTTCCAGGCCATAAAGAAAATCTAGGAAAAATGTACTATTTACTAAATCTTCCTTAAAAGCAAACAAACAAACAAACAAAAAACCCACAAATAAATATTTGAACATTGAATAAGACCGAAAGTGTTTACACGGCTGTACCTGTCTGTATTTCTTTTATGTTAGGAGTGCTGTCTTTAAAACCTTCTTTCTCTGTGCGAATTGAAAAAGTGTACACTGTAGCAGGCTCCAGGTTAGAGAATGTTGCTGCTTCTTGCACTACCTTCTGAACCTAGCAACCCAAAACAATACATTTGCAAGTTTTCATGTAAGAAGGGCTCTATAATCTAAATAAGCAAAAAAGCTTGGGGATTCTTTAATTTCACTACTATCTAATATAAGAATGCAGTAATATTGAATTCAGCATGAAAGATTCAAGTTTAATTCCTCCAAGAGCCTTTTATAACGTACCATGAAAATGTCAGCACAGTTTATGCATGTGATTTCATAATGCTGAAAATTCCCATCAGCTCGATTCCAGAGAATTTCTATGGAAGAGTCTGTAACTTTGCCCTCATGGATAATTGATGGTGCCTCCAAACCTACCAAATACACAAAACACACTTAAATTCTTCTTGGATGTTTTCTAACTGGGTTTTTCTTTTAATTTATCCCTTTAAGGGGGACGGGGGGATAGGGAAGCACAATGTGAAAAAAGAAGAGTAAAGTTTATTAATCAACTATCTCTATATACTAACTAAAAATAGTTGTTTATACATACAATGACAGTTTATAAAATATGATAATCAGTCACAATACTCAGAGTCATTGAAATACTATTACAGGCAGCTAATTTTGATGTTGCAGCAAAACTACATTCAAAAGAGAAAGAAGAGATTAAAGCTTTCTGAAACTATTAGCATAAGCTGAAAAGACAACAGAGAGAAAAATATGAAGTCTAGACAAAGTAAAATAATCCTCTTTGTATCAAATATTGGCTGAACCTAGAAACAAATTTTTATCTGCAGAGTTTTTAATGGTTATTTTTCTAATTTAAAGGATCCTATTTAGCATAAAGGCAAAAATTATTGCAAAATAACTGAAAAAAACTGACAGTTTTAGACTATCGTATATATTGATATATTTTACTGCTTGATATCACAATATTGACATTTTTAGATAATCAAGCACTAATTATTTTCAAAGACAAGAATTGTCAAAGAGAATGCTACCCATGAGATTTATAATATAAGGAAGAGAGGCAGAGAATACATATATGAAAAGTATATAAAAATTACAAGCAAAAATAAAATATGTACTGAGCTAATTATAAATATGTTAAAATACTATTGAAAAAATGTGACTTGTGACATCAGTTTGGGAGTATTTTATGGAAAATTTAAGTTTAAACAGTCGTGGAAGGATTATAATTTGGGAGAAAGAAGAAACTTGGTAGTATAATGATATATGCGAAAAAATTTATAAACAGAAAAAGCAAATCATAAAGCACCTGGACATGGTATAGTCAAAATTGTAATGTTTTTAAAAGTCCATGTGATATTTGTATGCCATTTATTACTCTGTACCATTTATTTCTGCACATACTAGATGAATATCTTAGATAAATTACATATATCCCAAATGTCAAAATCAAGATTTGTAGAATTTTTGAGTAACTTAAAAAAAAGATGAGTCTAAATCAATATGAACCTCATAATGTAAGTATTGGTATGAATAAATGTAATACGTTTTCATTGTAAATATTCAGAGGTAGGGAAAATATGCATTAGTTCATTCCAGGCGAATGGCAGCACAAGGGAGAGCAAACACACTTGATGTTACACCCTGAGAGACACTTTCAAAAAATGTAACCTAGTCCTCACAATCTGCCTAAAATTACTCACATTCCTCACTTTTGGATTCAGCCATTGAAAGTTCTGATTACAAGCACATTTTTGATAATGGGTAGATTAAAAATTTTATGACCTCAATTTTATGCAAGGTTAACTCCAGGCAATAAAAGATCGGGATCAGTAATGAGGTGTTTGCAATTATTTTAAAAGATCTTTAAAAACTATTGCATTACCGTGAGCATAGCCTACTAATTTGAAATGGTACACAAACCAAAATCAAGATAAAGCTTATGCAAGTTCTAAAATACTTACATGTTTTTACTGCAGGCACATAATATACATCACTTAATTTAGTCCCACTGATGATGGAAACAAAGAAATTATATTCTGTGCCTGGGGTTAAGTTGTCAACGGTTATTTTATTGTCATGTTTTAAAGGCCTGGTTACATTTGGCCCTCCTTCAGTTACAATCTGTATGCCATCAAACACTCCAATATCAGGTGTTTGAACAAATAAGATTACAGAGGTACTATAACTTTCAAAAGGAATAACAATTTGTACTGGTTTGGGCTCTGAAAGGTAAAAAGAGGATTTTTAATTAGTAGGTTTCTTCAAATTTTCAAGTATATTTCTCTGTATTTTGTCCTAGAATATGTAAAAATATTAAATGTCTATGCATTAGACTTATGTTTCCTATGTCAGCATTAGACAGAGAAACAAGGTGGATCTTTTGATAGACTATGTACAAGTATACTGGAAGTACATAATTAACTTTTACCTTTTGATTTGCATTAATAGTATCAAAAACATAGAGATTTTGCAAGTGGTTATCTTTCTTACTTATTTATTAAGTAATACTTCTGAGAACCTATATACTACAACGAGTACTCAAATAAAATAAATAAGGCCAGGTTTCTGCATTCAAAGAGTTCCCAATCTCAGAAGTAGATGCACATATCACTAACTAGAAACCCAAGTGGTCAAAGTGTTACTGATGTTGGGTAGAAATAGAGAGGAAACCTCAGGGAAATTCCCAGATTTTATTAAGCTTATGCTTGAGCACAAGGAAGGCAGCACAGAGGAAAGTCCTGTGAACTGGCTGGGGGCTGGCTCTGCTTGGCTGCTTTTATAAGCTGGAAAGAAGGCAGGCTTGTGTGGGAAAAAAAATTGGCTTTTTAGACAAATGCAGGCTTGCGGAATTTTCCATTTCAGCATCAGGCGACTTCCCTTTGCAGCTGCGTTGCCTCCTAACTATGTTCTCACCATGCTGTGAGGGCAAGGTGGTGGACTACTCATCATCACCACCCCAGTTAGAAAGTAGATGAAGTCAGCTACCTCTGTTTATGAGTTGGGAGTGGAGCGGTGGTAACTTTCTTGACTCCAGTTTATCTGGCATTCCTTCTAGCCATCTGGTCTTAGCTTGGCTTCCTGACCACCTGTATTCTCTCTCTCCCGGGGCCCAAGTCCCTATCCTGTGTCAAGAGCTGAGCTGATGACATGAACAAAAAGCTGTTGAGAGGAGAGGAAGAAATATCAATTGTAGCAGAGATAATTGGGGAAGGCTTTCCAGAATCAGTGAGGTTTTATCTGAGCCTTAAAGGATAGTACAAGTTCACCAGAAAGAGTGTGCTTGAGGGGGAAGAAGTAGTAAGAAGGAAATCCCAGGCGAAGAGAATACATGAGCCCCGTGTGGAAACCCAAAAGGCATCATCATGTGTTGGGACTGTCCGTTCTTTCTGCTCTTTATTAGCAGAGCATCTTGGCAAGTTACTTAGTCCCTCTGTGGTCTGGTTTCCTCATCCCTAAAACGGGAAGGAGACTGGTATCTACTTTGCAGGGTCATTGTGATGATTAAGTGAGAGGCTGTATTTATAGATAAAGTGCTTAGAGCTGTGCAGACACACGCTTAAGCTGGTGAAAGCATGCGGTGTGTGAGAGGAGAGGGGACAAGGCATGGGAGGGCCACTTCTGTGGCCGGACACTGTCTGTGAGAGGCTTCGCATACCAGGCCACAGATGTCCGTCAGTATCCTGCAGGCACGGGGATTTGAGCAGACATTTCATTTCATTTTTAGGAACACAGTTCTGGCACCTGCCTGGAGGACATTTTACACTCTCCCTGACCTCTATTAAATAGCTTTCTTTCACCTCAGTCTCCCACTGTGCTATTTAGAGCAGATTTGAAATTTCACACAAATTCTATTCACATTATTTTTCCTCAAGTCAATTTTAATCTCAATTCTATCTGTGGATTATTGGGATAACATCCGGTATATCCCTAGATTTGTCCCAAGTAGATATCTTCTGAAATATCTATTCTGAAAAAAAGTCCTTTTGTCCTCCACAGAATAATTAGATGGCCTTTTCAGTTCTATTGGTGACATCTGGTTTCAGGCAATGGAAATTATTCTAAGTCACTGTTAAATATTCGATAATGAGATTCTGCTACTTCACATAGAACCAGTAATGTGTAAAAGTATTTAGGCACATATCTATAATTAGCATTCCAGAGCATTGAAATCTGTGCAATATCCATCAACTTATTCAGCTGGAACATATAAATTTCTTGCCTCTTCTATTCTTGGGGTTATGAGAAAATATTCAATACACTAAACATAAAAAAATTTCCATATGGTATACTACTGGGTTTCAAGGTGCTTTTATACATGGTTTTTCTTTTCCAGCTATATTATCTTAACTTTTCCCTTTTGGTCCATAACTAATTTTTTTTTGTAGATTTCCTCTTTACATTCCTTCCAGTTCTCTTCAGTTGCAAAGCTCCTACAGTAAATATGGCTAGGATGACATCCCACAAGTATCCAATCCATCTGAATCCATGGGCCATGATCTGTGAAAGCTTCTAAATGTGCCTTGAGCAGGAATTAATAATCTGGGATTAGAAATGAGTGACCAGTGTAGTCATGGAAACAATTCATTTCCATTTTCCTGAGTGCCAAAGACATTTTCTAAGGAGAGACACGGCTTTAAATAGGCATTGTCTAGTTTAAGTTCTAAAGATATATTGAGCCTGGCCAGTGTGGCTCAGTGGTTGAGCATTGACCCATGAACCAGGATTCCTGATCAGGGCATGTGCCTGAGTTATGGGCTCAATTCCCAGTAGGGGGTCTACAGGAGGCAACCAATCAATGAGTATCTCTCATCATTGATGTTTCTATTCCTGTCTTCCTCTCCCATCCTCTCCCTGAAATCAATTTAAACAAACAACAAATAAAATAAAATAAAATAAAATAAGGTATATAGCAGGGGTGGGCAACCCCTGGCACGCGTGCCAAACATGGCACGCCAGTAACTTTTGCTGGCACGCGAAACCCTCTCTTATAATCTTCCATTTACAATTTTTTTCTTAATATCGACTTTTTTATTTTTCAGATAAATTCAGTGTAGGTGCATCTTAGATAAATAAATAATTTTACATAACATGTATACATTAAAAAATAAATGTATTTTTCATCATCATATACTGTGTTTTTGTCGCTTGAATGAATTTTATTATTTCTTCAAGGTTCTTCACATACGTACACCTTAAGAGATATCAAGTAGGCATAACATGTTCTCAAAAAATTAGGGTTGGCACGCAGAAGAAATTTGAGTCAGAGATTTTGCTGGTTTTGGCACACACTCACAAAAAGTTTGCCCACCCCTGGTCTATAGTCAGTGACATTCCCTCCAGTCGGAAAATATGGGATTTTCCATCAGTTTCAGTTGCCCAGGGAAATGGAGCCAATGGCCTTACTAAGTGACACATTACACCCGAGGGCTCACCAAGGCTGGAAATGTGTAGAACAGGGCAAAGTTCTTCCTTCTCTTCAAAATTCTATCCTGAACCTCTGCAAGCTCAAGCTGGATAAGATTTCACTTTAAAAAAAAGAAAGGTATTGACATAATCTGGGCATTTGTGATGGGTCTCCACCACTATTACTGTGACCTCAATCCTTACCCATTTTACTTCAAAAGCTCTTACAGAAGGGGTAGCACTGGGGGCTGTGTGAGGTTTATTTTAATATGAGAGAAAATTAACCAGGCCAAATTCAAAGGCTATTATTACAGACAAGGTAGAATTGGGTCTCAGGGACACCCAACTACCTTAAAATTTATTTTTCTATACCAAGAGGTAAAAAGAAAACACAAACACCAGCTCTCGTCGCCTCAAGAAAACTGGGTATAGTGCATTCTTCCAACAAGGAGGGCCTGCATGGAAAGCTGGAACAGCTTTTCTTCCCACTAAGGACGGCCACAGCTCCTCAATGCCACACTCCACTCCTACTGAAAAATACAACCCACCACAACAGATACTCTCATAGTGCATGCTTCATGTCTGAGCCCTTAAATTATATTAACTTCATAAATTAGAGGAGATTCTTATCTTTCTCATTTTAGAGAGAAGGAAACTGAGGATCAAAAAGTTTGAATGACTTCCCCAAGGATGTAAACTGGTAATTGTGGAGCTGGATTTCCAACCCAGGCAATCCAGTTCCAAGTCTGTGCTGGTAAGACTGCCTTTTCCCAAAGGGCATATTTATGTTTCAAGGTCCATAATAATAAATGGAAATCAAGCTTTGCTCATTATTTTCAGAATAATAGAGAGAGAGAGAGAGAGAGAGAGAGAGAGAGAGAGAGAATAGCCCTCTATGCTTGATTGCCTCAAAGTGTATAGAAGAGAGTAAAACAGGACATAGTAAATAATAGTTATCAACTAATACTAGTTGAATAAATGCATGGAATTCTACCTATGCACCTTGGAATGGGTTAATATTTATTTTATCTTCTTGAGACAAGTACAAATGATGAATGATAAATAATCTGATGATTATGAAGCTTAAGAACTGAATAGATAGGCCAATAGGATTATAAGAAATAGAACACTCGAAAGAACTAGAGATAATTCACCAGAAGGAAAGAAACCATAGGATCCCAGGCCTGTTTGGCTCAGTGGATAGAATCCCGGGTTCGATTACAGTCAAGGGCATATGTCTGGGTTGCGGGCTCAGTCCCCAGTTAGGAGTGTGCAGGAGACAGCTGATAAATGATTCTCATCATTGATGTTTCTATCTCTCCCTCTTCCTTCCTCTCTAAAATCAATAAAAAAATATATTAAAAAAAAAAGAAACCATAGGAACCAGGAGTATATAACAGCTGTTCCCAAACATTTGATGATCTTTCATGTGAATCTAAGAGTAGATTTGCTCTGTGATGCCCTGGAGAACAGATGTGACCCCACAATACAGGACAATTATAGTCATGAATTACAAAATGATCAGGCACTACACTGGGAACTGTATATCAGATTGGCAAGAAGATCTCTGTCCTACCTTCAAACACCAACATTCTATTATTCTTCCTAAAATTTATAGATGTTAATCCATGTTTCAGCTTCCACGTCGGATAGCAGTTTTACAAATAATGCTCAAATTAAACAAAATCAAGAACTGTGCTTATGCCTGAAGCTACAGAGCTGAAAACTTTACGAAATAGATCACTATCTAGAAAATGTGGCAAAAATTTTATATTTTAGATGGAAGGCTGGTTAAACTATGCTAATTTCCATAGAATCAAAAAAGAATATGACTTTAGAGCTAGAAGCCAATTTTAAAATGTATTCAATGACCTAATTTTTTTTAGAATGAAAACTTAAGCACTGAGACAATATGGAAACACTCTATCCCCATACTTCTAATAATGGTAGATCTAAGACTAGAGTTCATGTCCCATCTATGCAGTTTAATTTTAGTACTTCCATTCTGCCAATATATCCTAGGCATAAAATAATTGCTTTCAACAATATCTCTTTCTTAGTATTCGCTATCATAACTTTCTTATGATAATTAACTTTAGGTAGATTTTCTCAGAAATTAAAGAAAAAGTCATACATGAATTTAGTTTTAGTTTTTGGAGGATAAAACAGGGAGATTCAATGTTGGTTGAGTGTCGACACTGCTGATACATAATTTTTTGAACCAATTCACTTTTCCACCAGGCTGCCCTTACTGATAGCCAAAAGGCCCGTGAGGTCCCATGATCTGCCCTACCTCAGAGTCACCACTATCCACCCAAATTACTCATGTCAAAACCCCAAGTATCTCTCTTCCTTTATTCACCACAAGCACTCCAGCATCAACGCCTGGGCCACCTACTTCCATAATATGAAATCTACCTGTCCTTCCCCAACTTGTCCACAGTAATCTTTTGTCTACACTCTCCAACCTCTTACACAGTTTCCTTGCTCTTTTACATATCATTCTTTGCACACAGCCACAGGTAAATGTAACATAGGTCACACTGTCACTCTCCTGCATAAAACTCTCAATGGCTTCCCATCACCTCAGAAGTAACTCAAAAGCAGATGCTATGTGATCTGACCTCTGAATACCTCTCCAATGTCATTTCTCAACACCTTTCTCCCTATCCATTAGACACCACACATTGTGGCCTTGTTGTTTTTAGATGTACCAAAGTTCTTCCTGTTTCACATCCTTTGTGCTAGCTGTGTGTACCTCAAGTGCCCTTCCTCCATCTAATTCCACTCTGGCTCCTCCTTTACATATCCATTCAAATGTAACTCCTTCTATTACAGCCTGTTTACAATAGAACCCTCCATCCCTCTTCAATTACTCCTTATTACATCACTTTGCATTTTCCTCTCCTAATGTTTATCATAATATAAATATGTATAAATATTATTTAATCATATATTTTCTTTTTACTTTTTAACTGTCTTTCCTTAATAGATTTTTTCAATGATTACTAATTTAGTAAACTTATTTAAGAAAGGACATAAAAATTATTGTTGGCTTAATCCTAAACCTTTTATATACTGTCAATATTTCCTTCCAGTGTGCTACTGTATATCTGTTGATAATAATTGTAAACACTTACATAGCTATGTGTCAGGCACTGTTCTAAGCCCTTACATTTACTACATCAGCTATTCTCAGGAAATCCCATTATTTTCTCTTGTTTTGTAAGTATCAAAATTGAGGCATTTACAGGTTGAGTAAATGCCTCAAATTCTATACTGGCCCAGGGTTATTCAAAGAGTTGAACCCAGATTCAAGCCTAGATAGTATGGCATTAGGACCAGGTTCCTAATCATAAACAACCGTAAACAATGCTGCCTTATACAAGCAGGGAGCATTGTCAGAATGAAAGGAATAAAAATGACTCCAGCCGTGACTGGTTTGGCTCAGTGGATAGAGCGTCGGCCTACAGACTCAAGGGTCCAAGGTTCAATTCCAGTCAAGGGCATGTACCTTGGTTGTGGGCACATACCCAGTGGGGAGTGTGCAGGAGGCAGCTGATCGATGTTTCTCTCTCATCGATGTTTCTAGCTCTCTATCCCTATCCTTTCCTCTCTGTAAAAAATCAATAAAATATATTTAAAAAATGACTCTAGTTCCTGAGGCTACCATTAGACAAAGCACACTAACAATCTACTTAAAACCTGCTACCAGAGGGGTCTATAGAGAATATTTTATAGTACCCCAAGATCAGCAAATATCTGTTAAGGATATAATGATCATCATAATTTGATGAACAAGAATAGATCCAGAGACAAATGGCAGGGGAAGGGGGCAGGGGGTGGGTGGGTTAGAGAGCAACCAAAGGACTTGTATGCATGCATACTAGCATAACCAATGGACACAGACACTGGGGCGGTGGGGGCTTGCCTGGGGTGGGAATGGCTGGAGTGGGGGGGAGGGGTCAAGTGGGGAAAAAGGAGACATGCAAAATTTTAGACATTGAATAAATAAAAATAAAATAAATATTTAAAAAGTTTAAAGAATAAAACAAAGCAATAATCAAGGTCTTCTATAGATCAGGCTTTGTGTGTATGTATCAGGCTTTACTTTAAGTAAACTAGCATACCTTAAATAAAGCTACCTGCCTCTATGTGCAATAATAAAAAAAAAGAATAAATGAGAAGTATTTGGTTCTCACTTAGAGTTTGTTGAATAGTTACCAGCTCACTCAAATTCCCACTCATCACTGTTGCCATTCCAATGTCATAAGTCATTCCAGGGATTAAATGATCAATCTTGAATCTATTAGCATCCTTTACAAAAAAAGTCATGACTTCTCTTTTATCTGGTATGGATTTGATTTGAATGTAGACCTCATGGCCATCTTGTGGGAATTCCCACTGAAGAATTATACTGTCCTCCCCCACGTCCTCAGGTTTAGCATAAACTTTCTGTGGTGGATTTACACCTTAGAGAAACAGAGAAATAGATACACATATCTTAGGTTACTGTTAGCAGCACTCATTCTATTGAGTAAAAATATCTCAGTTCAATATTAATTAGTATTTAAAGTAATTTAAACAAATCCTATGTCACCATATCTTGAAAAATAACTGACTTTTGGAGAAAAATGTATTTCGTTATTACTATGTAAAATTTACTAATTATGATTAAGCTCAAACATTACACATCAAGGAAAAGTAGACAGTACTTTGCAAATTCTTAAGAATTTTAGAAGTTTTATTGAAATTATTCAGTCTTTTATCAAATATACATAGGCACCTACTAAGTACCAGGCATTCTCCTAGTATGTAGAGCACATCAATAAAAAATAATCAAGGTCACTGCCTTATAGAGTTCATATCCTAATGAGTGAAAATGGTCAATAACTATATATATATATATATATATATATATATATATATATATATATATCT
>NW_005871057.1:4245503-4254393 GCF_000147115.1 Myotis lucifugus | reverse complement strand
TTCAGGGCAGGTGTCTTTGAAAAGATGAGATTTTTTAGCAAAACACTTGAAGGAGGCAAAGGAGTTAGACACACAGATTTCTGGAAGAAGAGAATTCCAGGCAGAAAAAAAACAGCTAATGTAAAATCCCTATGATAGGAGTTTACCAGGCATCTTCCAACACAAAAGAACGCCAGAGTGAATGAAGGGTAGAGTGAAAGGATGAGGCCAGGGGTTCACAGGGAGCCAGGCTCTGCAAGGCTACACAGGCTTTCACTTTGAATAAAACAGGTAGCAACTACAGGGTTAAATGCAGAGGCATAACCTTTCCTACATTTTTAAGAATCACTTGACTGTTTTTAACAATAATAAACTATGGAGAGAGCCAATGGTAGACACAGGGGAGCAAGGCCAGTCATCTATGTGAGAGATTGGTGGCCTGGTTGACCATAGCCCTAAGTGGGGACAAGTGGTGGGATTCAGGGTTTCTTTAAAGAGAGAACCAGCCCTGGCTAGTTTGGCTCAGTGGATGGAGTGTCAGCCTGAGGACTGAAGGGTCCCAGGTTTGATTCCAGTCAAGGACACATGTCCGGGTTTCGGGCTCAATCCCGAGTAGGGGGAGTGCAGAAGGCAGCCGATCAGTGATTCTCTCTCTTCATTGATATTTCTATCTCTCTCTACTTCTTTCTTCCTCTCTGAAATCCATAAAAATATACTTTAAAAAAAAGAGAGAGAGAACCAGCAGGATTTCCTTACAGATTGGGTGTAGGCTATGAAAGAAATGCAAGGGTTAACAACGCCTTGAAGGTTTTGACCTAAACAATTGGATGAATGAACCTATGTGGAAAGGGCTATGGGTAAAGCAGATTTGGGTAGGAACATCTGCAGTTCAGCTTTGGACATATTCCATTTTAGATGTCTCTTAGATTGCCAAATGAGATATATTGAGTAGGCAGTTAGATATTTAAGTCTAGAGTTCAGGAGAATGGTCTGAGCAAGAGATATAAATTTAGGCACATTAACATGTAGATGGTTTTTAGAACTTTGGGACTAGTATTTATCATAAAGATAGCTGCAACTTTAAATTATATTAACTTTATAATTTCTGAAAGGTATGACACATTTAGAAATAAAGAGAAAATTATTGTGTTTATAATTCATTTAGAACATAATCGGAGAATATTTCCTTAATACTCTATGGCAATAACCAAAGAAAATACTTAGACTTATCTTTTTTAAATTCTTTGTCCTATGCTATAAACTTTACCTGAACTTTTAATAGTTCCCAAGCACAATAATAAATCATTAGTTCATTACGATAAAGATGATTATGGAATTTTAAGTTGTTCAGTAGTTTTACTTTAAATAATCTTTAAAGAATTTATTATGATTTTCATAATTATTTTATTTGAAGAAACTATAATTTGATTTTTAATCTGTTCTGAAGTTTAATTCCTTATCAACATAATTAAACACCCTTTTGAATTTTTCAGGAAAGTATCATTCTCAGCTAGACCCAGTCTGTTCATCCCATACTTTAATTCCACAAAATCATAGTTGGACTGACTTGGTGTTGAAACTGATCGTTTATGTAAAATTATCAGAAAATACCAGCATAATCCAATTACAAAAACTATTCACAGGTCTCCGGGGTGAAACAACTTCGGATCTTTGTTCTTATGTACTTGCAAACCGTATCCATACTTTTATTAGTATAGGTAATATACTAATTAGATAAGGTAATATATTATCTAATATATTAATTAGATAAGGTAAAATCCTGCTGGTTCTCTCTCTTTTTTTTTTATTAGATAAGGTAATATACTAATTAGACCGGACGTCCTCCGGACGACCTTCTGGACATCCTTCCGGACAAAGTCATGGTGGCAAGGCTGAGGCTGAGGCGGTTAGGAGCAATCAGGCCGGCAGGGGAGAGCAATTAGGGGGATCAGGCCGGCAGGGGAGAGCAGTTAGGGGGATCGGGCCAGCAAGCAGGTGAGCAGTTAGGAGCCAGCGGTCCCAGATTGCGAGAGGGATGTCCGACTGCCTGATTTGCCCCAATTGGGATCGGGCCTAAACCGGCAGTTGGCTATCCCCCAACGGGTCCTGGATTGGAGCGGGTGCAGGCCGGGCTGAGGGACCGCCCCCCCCCCTTTGTGCACAAATTTTGTGCACCAGGCCTCTAGTAGCTATTATAAACATTTACTCCAGTGGAGGACTGAGTGAATCTACTGAAATCTACTGAATGCCACACACAAGCAGAGATTGAGGGAACAACTACTTGGTAAGTCTATTTCAGCCCTATAAGCACAGAATTCTCTGTGCATTTTCATGGGAGAGGGTCCATTCATCTTTCCATTCTCAAAAGGCTCCATGCCCCAAAGAAGTTAAATTTTACTGAATAAAAAGATACTCCTTCTTATGTATCAAGGCTCTTCATGTTATGTGTCTAGTTTACTTACATTTTCTAGACTCTATTTACATGACCCTCTGTACTCCAGCCATGCCAATCTACTTTCAATGTTCGGTGTTCAAGTGTTGGTCTCTTCAAAAACCCTTCTCTGGCCAGGCCACAGTGGCTCAGTGCTTAAGCATTGGTCTATGAACCAGGATGTCACGTGTTTGATTCCCAGTCAGGGCACATGCCTGGGTTGAGGGCTCAATCCCCAGTAGGGGGCGTGCAGGAGGCAGCTGATCAAAAATTCTCTCTCATCATTGATGTTTCTATTTTTCTTTTCCTCTCCCTTCCTCTCTCTGAAATTAATTTAAAATAATTTTTTAAAGCCTTCTCTGGCTTTCCCAGGTATGGCTAGACAGATGCCTCTTCTTTGGCCCTCTCTGTGTATGTACATCTATTTGGTCCTCTTGCAACATTCTGCTGCCTCCTCACTCCCACCTGGTGCACTCCTTCTGTTCCTTTATGACTCAGAGCACCACTCCTCCACAGGGAGACTTCTGTAACCATCCCTATTCCCCAAGTCTGGGCTAACTGATCCCTCTCTTCACTTCCACAGTATCCAGAGCATTCCCCTATAATAGCAATTATAACTCAGCATTACCACTTTTTTAAAATGTATTCATCTTGCTCCATTAGTGGAAGGCAGAGACCAGGTCTAATTCACGTTTGCGTCTCTAGTATCGATTGCAGTTCCAGATACTAAAAAATAATTTGTTGAGTATATAATAAATGAAAATGAAAGAATATGGCCTTAACCTCAGGGGATTAAAAAAGCACTGGGTTACTAAATTCTGGACATGTACTGCTGTGTCAGCTTACAGTTAATATACATAGCAAATGACCCAAAATTAAGCATGCAGGCCCAGCTGGTGTGGCTCAGTGGTTGAGCACTGACCTATGGACCAGGAGGTCACTGATTCCCAGTCAGGCACATGCCCGGGATGCAGTCTCAGTCCCCAGTGTGGGGCATGCAGGAGGCAGATGATCAATGATTCTCTCTCATCATTGATGTTTCTACCTCTCTCTCCCTCTCTGAAATCTATCTATCTATCTATCTATCTATCTATCTATCTATCTATATTTAAAAAAACAAGTAAATAAACATGCAGACTCACATGCACCTTTCTCCCCCCCCCCCTATTAAATAAATAGGTATGTACCACAGGAGATTTTAATATGACTTCAGAATTAATGTATCTCTGAGAAATCCTCCAAGTCCGTCTGTCAGTTAAAAATGAAACTATCTTCTTAAAGTGTAAGGAACTCAGCTAAGCATTTATCAAATGAAGGATGCTTTGTCTGAGCTCAGAGGAGAAAAACATCTGATATCTAGTATCCAATTGGAAAAATTCTCTTGGTTAGGATTTTCAACACTGAATACATGTATGTTAAGCATTTGCAATTTCATAAACATTAAATAATATATTTTCTTATTATTATTTTCAAAGACTACCAAGTATTTCCACAAGTATGAGAAGGCTAATTCATCTATGGCTGTGAACATTTAGGTTTTCCACCTCAGCTCTAATATGTTTACATTTTAATGGTGAAATTTCAAAGAACTTTGCATGAAGGCATGTTAAATACACACACGCACGAATAATACACACATTACATGCAAAGGGATAGGTGTTTAGCTATGCAGTTTCATACAATAGTGTTTTATCTTTTAAAAAAGAGTGACTTATACTTAAGGAGGTCAATAGAATGCTTAAATAAGAGAAATTATTATGTTCTAGACAAGGATTCAAAAAACTGTCATGTGGAGGTGAATAGAGATTAGAAATGCATTGGCTAAAAGTCCTGGGATGAAACTGCCCCCTAGCGGTCAAATAATCACACTGAGTAAGAAAATGAATGAAGTAAAACTGATGAAATGTGCAGACCTTCATATTTGTTGGGTCTAGTGTTATTAAAGAGAACTGGGTGAACTAATCTTCATATTTTATGATAATTTATTTTCTGGCCACAGCTGTGATAAAGATGTCTTCTAGGAACTCTGGTTGAAACAATGCTGATGTTTAAATCTAACTTAATTTAGTTATTTAGAATCTATGCTTAAAATTGTGATCCAACATTCAAACGAATATTCAACTGTAAGTATTTCTACCTATAAAGGATCAACACAATTAAATTTCATCAAAACAATAGTCCAATATATTCAGTTTATATATGATTTATTAAAAGGAAAAATATGCCCACACTTACCTGTAATGGCTGAAATAGGTTGCTCAAAGCAGCTTAAAGTTCCTCGTTCTGCTACACTGAATAGATATATCAAATAATGGTGGAAAGATTTGAGACCTCTAATTGCTGTTGATATGTTGAGTTTTTCAATAAACACCTCTTCTGATTTATTATCTTGAACATCCAAAGTAGTTACAAGATAATGGTGAAAAGACTCGGGATCTGGAGGATCCCAATGTAAAAATATTTCTGTTGGGGTCACATGAGTAACTGTGACATTTTGGACTGACAACGGGCCTAGGAGATAAAAATACATGCTATTAGTTATATGGGTTGCCAGAATAACCTCTCACTTCTCAATACTTCTATAATACTTTAGTTTAAAGAGAAAGGGAAAACTAGGTTTGAGTCCTGGCTCTTACACTTTCGGGCTCCACTCCCTGAGTAACTTGCCAGCTTTGAACCTCACTTCTCTTGACTATAAAATGGGAATTATAGTAGTAGCTGCCTCGTAAAATTATTGTGAAGATTGAATGAGATAAGGTATGTAAAGCACTTGGCACCGTTTGACACACATTATTGTTCAATCGTTATTTTTAATGCAAGCACCACTGAAAGGGCACTCACGGCATTCAGTGATCTCATTTTATATGTCTTTTCCCTCTTCTGTCTTGTCAAACGAGAGGGCAGGGACTTCATATTATTCACTCTTTGGTCCCCTCATCACCGGAACTTGGCCCTCATCCTCTTACAGAAATATTTCCCCATCACAAACCATTTCATCCAGCGCCAATGATCTTCCTAGGTAATCCCTGCAGATTAATGTTCTTAAAACAGCACCTTGCACATATCAGCCATAAACCCATATCCGTTCCCTGCCCTCCCAGCATACACATTCTTCTTGATTCTTTCTTTAGAAGCAATATCTCAAGAGTTAAAATTAAACCACCTGGTTTCCTGTTTGGATCTACTAAGCAAATCATGCTACTCTAGTCAATTTACTTAACCTTTCAGAAGCTCAGTTTTCTCATTTCTACATAGCTACTCCCTGAGTTGAGGTAAGGACTGATAAAATAATGCATTAAGAGTGCTTTATGGGAGGTAAGGTGAGTCTTAAAATATTATAGACTTAACTGATAACCATCGCTTCTAAGGTTAAGTCTAACCATCTGAGACAGAGACCTCTAGCACTCCCAAATCTTTTACCACCTACCTGTCAAACTGATTTGACCCTCATGCTCAAGAAAATCTTCCCAAGTCTGCGTTACTCTTCTCCTACAAATTCTTATCTCCATATATTTTCTCATATGTGTTTTTTCCCCTCAAGTTTGAGCCCAAGCCTCTCCTTTCCACAAGTCTGCCACTATCAACCACCCTCTGAATTCTAAAAAGCACTTATTAAATGCACCACTGAGTGGGAATTTAAGTTAGGTTTTGCTATATAGTTTTGTTGCATTTCCTTTTATTTCTCACTAATTATCTCCATTGTAACCCTCTTACAGTCCAGACACACATCTGTTTATCTTTTGCTATTAGCAAATATCAAAAATCCATTTCCACAGAAATTTATTATCTACTATGGCCTGGACTCTAATGTAGCTGGCGCCATAAGATACAGTTCCTCATAGGTTAATAGTTTAACAGGAAAGCCAAACATATAAACATAGTAATTATAACTTAAAATTGGTAAAGTTGCACGTGTACCTAAAGAGTTAAGAGAAAATACCAGACCTTCAGGAAATATTTACAAATGATGACATTAAATACTTGAAAAATTATAACTTCAGATGTCTTGTAACTTACGTGTTTCAACAATGAATACTGGACTTAGCATAGTTTTAGCCTCCCATTCATTTAGTGCAAAGAGTAAAAAGCTGTACACATGGCCAGGAGACAGAAAGGTAATTGCTTTTTCTGTAGCATTTGGGGGTATGCTCTCAAAATATTGTTCTGCATAATCTAAATAGTATTTTATGATAATTTTATATCCTAATTTTAGCCACTTATTCAAATTATTCCAACCATTCAAATTATCCAAGCTAAATACAACTTCAGTTGTTCCAACATCCTTTATATAGATCAAAAGATTTTCCTGCAGAGAAGGTGCTGAAAGAAATATAAAAAAGAATCATTTTAATTACAAATTATAATTCTATTTTAAAAATAATAAAGTGGTGAGATGCATAAATATAATACTAATAATTACATTCATATTTGCAAATATATGGCAATGGAACATAACAGAAAAATCTTGCAAAAAAATAGTTTGATCCAGTTGCATTTTGCTGTAAAATGTAGCAATCTGTTTCATTCTTGGGTAGCAGTGGGAAAGAAAAGATTTCATTTTTCTTTAGGCCAAAAGGTGATCCATCTGTCCATGTGAGATGACCTTCTTTCTGTAATAAGATGTACAAATTAAGCCAATTTAAAGAAGTGTCATATCTTCAAATAAGTGTACTTGAAGATATTTATTAGTTACACCTCTATTATAAAATGTTCTAAGATTGTTAAATCATAAACCAGTTTAATATATATTTATGCATATTTCCTTTATTATGAAGATTCTGAGGTGGAGAGAGAGTTCACTTTCATTCACTCCTTAGCCATATGTATTCAGACAAATTGCTGAATCTCACACTAAGCCTCTATTTTCTCATCTGTTAAATGGGTATAATAATAGAATCTACACATTAAGTTGTTGTGAAGATTAAAGAGGCAGTGCATGCGAATGGCTCAACACAATGCCAGGCAGGGACCCAATATTCATTAGTTGTTATTTTATTTAAAGTCATAAAATAAATCATATGCATCGGGAGTGGTTCTTGATACCTTTCTGCTAAGGGATATCACTGATGGATATCACCAACCTCAATTTTCACAAGCAATGAATGTACCTCTAGATAGTCCTGTGGCTACCCTCATTGAAAGGGGTAGTAGGAAAAGCACAAGTTTTGACAGAGGTGCACCTGTATTCTAACCAATATTTCTGCCACTATCTATTCTTGGACAACTGCCAACCTCTTAGAAACTAAACTTTCCACCTGTACAATGGAGATAGTCATAACTACTTTGCATGGATGTCAACGGGTTTAAGATTGTGTATACAAAACACCAGGCATATAGTAGGTCCTCATAAAATAAACATAATTCTTAGAAATAATAAACTCTATGGAGACAGAGACTATATCTATATTGTGATTATTATGCCATCCCAGCATCAAGTACAGCTCCAGGCTAGTTGCGCAGATAGGATTACAGAGAACTACTCCCTCCAGACATTCTAAAGACATTTTTTTTAAAAGCACATTCCAATTCCACCTAACAGAATGTAGGAATATTGTTTCCTCATGGAGTCTGCTTTATTGCATACATGGTGCTGCAGTTTGGGAAACTCTACAGAGGCTTGAGGGGAATATGTTCCAGTGGTTACGCATGAGTACTGGTCAGACAGGCACAGGTTGAAGCCTGGCATGGCCATTTATTACCTAGGTGACCCAAAAGCTTTCTGAGCTCCACTTTCCTCATCTACACAGTGAGAACCATGATAGTGCCTACCTCATAAGGATGTGCTGAGCACTGACTGAGGGTTACCTATTTAACCCTCACAAAGTCGATTAGAGAGACTAGTACCCTGTCATTCCCTAAGTTCCTGCTGAGTATCAGACCCCAGTGAGGCTAGGAATGCAATGATGAATAAGACAGTCATTCCTTGAAGTTCAGTAATCCTTATTCAGCATGGGTGAAAGAGATGACTAGTTTCTCATACTTTCACAGGGACTATAGCCCAGCAGGTGGCTTTGATGTCAACCTCAAGAGACCAGCTTAATGGAGAGGTCATTGGTTAATGGACAGTGGTTAAGCACAAACTCTGATGCGTGTCCATGTGGACAAGTTAATCTACCTGTTCCCCAATTTCTTTACATGTCATACAAGTAAACCACGTTGAATGGTGCTTAGCAGATTAGGATCTCATGGAGAACAGATTTATGTTTGAGTAACAAGATATAATATTAAATAAGTCATCAGGAAGAAAACACAAACTAGACAGAAATCATTGTTTTAGGTCTCGGTTTTTCCTACAAAATGCTGACCCAAATGAAATTTCATGAGATATCCCACCGTGTTAGGAATGTTGGAGAAAAGCCCTGGCCAGTTTGGCTCAGTGGATAGAGCATCAGCCTACAGACTGAAGGGTCCTGGGTTTGATTCCGGTTAAGGGTGCATGCCTGAGTTCGCGGGCTCGATCCCCAGTTGCGGGGGTGGGGG
>NW_005871057.1:4218934-4245403 GCF_000147115.1 Myotis lucifugus | reverse complement strand
GGGGCGGCGTGAGGAGGCAGCCGATCAATGATTCTCTCTCATCATTGATGTTTCTATCTCTCCTCCCTTCCTCTTGGTAATCAATAAAAATATATTTTTTTAAAAAAGAATATCCTACTCCGAAGTAAAAAACAACAAAACTTAAATTTTAAAAAAAAGGATGTTGGAGAAAAATGTCACACAATCTTTTGCACCGGTATTGAAAAAATCTTCAGATATTTCTGTATCTTTTTTAGTAAAATTAAACTTCATAAACCAGGATATATGGAGTGAAATAAATAAAATTGAGAAGACTTTCAATGTTTTCAAATTCATATTACTGTATTGCTCACTGAGGTAAGAAATAGAGGATTGTGGGTGGAGGTGAACGAGGTTATGGAAAAATAAATTTTAATTTAATAACAAAAAAAGAAAAGAAGTGAAGCAGGTTTGGTGGGAAGGAGATGACAAGTCAGCAATGTTGATGTGTCTGTGGATAATTTCAAAAGACATAATCAGAAGAAAATTAGATGTCTGGAGCTCATAAGAAGAAAGTGGACTAGATAAATGTTTGAGAATCATTGGTTTAGGTGATAAATTAGGTAAAGAAATGGATGAGGTCATTCAAATGAATTTAGAGGGATCTGCAGAAGACCAAAACTAAAGCAAAATTAGGTAAAGAATAGTTGCCTACAAAAGAGATTGAAGGAGGTGGGGGAGGGATGAATATGCAGAGTACAGAGGATCTTTAGAAAAGTGAAAATACTTTGCATGACGCCAAAATGATACATGTTATTACTTATTTGTCCAAATGATACGTGTCATTACTTATTTGTCCAAATCTATGGAATGTACAACACCAAGAATAAACCAAATGTAAACTATGAACTTTGGGTGATAATGATGGGTCCATGTAGGCGACTCAGTTGTAACAAATGTGCCACTCTGGGGTTGGTAATGGGGAGGCTATGCATGTGTGGAAACAGTGGGGAGTATGGGTAACCTCTGTACCTTCCCCTCAATTTTGCTGTGAAACTGTAACTGCTCTAAAAATGGAGAAACAGAGACAGAGATACTGAAAAAAAGAAAAGAGAAACAGTGCCTAGCTTATAATAAATACTCAATAAATATTGAATAAAGGAATAAATAAATGAATAAAAGAACATGAGGCAAACAGTTTTGTTCATCATATTTTCTTATTTTTATATCTACTGACCTTCAAATCATTAAGACCAGTCCATGATATTATTTGATTCTTTGATCTGAGATATGAAAATATAAATTTTTTTTCCTCTTCATTTTTTATATCCACAAGGCGTGCAGAATTTAAGGATAACTTACAATGTTGCTGAGCTATATTCCATGGTTCACTCTCTTTGCTAATTCTGTAACAGCTATTTTTTAATGCTACCCATCCTTGTGAACATGAACCTACCAAAAGAAAAATACTTTATTAAAGATGGATTTAGTAATATAACATTTCAAACTTATATTTTTTAAAAATCTGAAGAAGTGAATCATGAAAGCTTCACAGTATCCATAGTGCACTTGCCCAACTGTATATTTCTCCCAAACGAATAAAAGTGCTAAAACTGTTATTCAAGTTTTAAATGAATTACTACCAATTAAAGTAATTTTAAGTAGCTGTACAAGTTAATTTTGCAGAATTATTGTCCAACTATAATTTAATTAAAACAAAACCACGGGTGTTTTTACCTTTTTCTAAGTTACTTTAGGTTGACTTCCTACCCCTTACTCTGAATACTGGTAAAAAACTAAGGATATTTCAGGTTACTTTTTATTTTTGAGAACTAGACATAATGCTTGCTAATTCTGTTCTCTGCCACTGCAAATGGGTTCACCTTCCAGAAAAAAACTGAAATGGCTGCTTAGCGTTTTTCTCCAAGAGTGCATGCCATAGAAAGATCGAGGAAATGTCAGCCTGCTCAGAGTACATGTTGTACTTTGATAATTGCTGATGCTTCATCAGTGCCTCAACCCACGATATTAGGAAGATGTGAGAAGAATTATTTGAAGAAACTGGTCTTCATTTTTCAGAGGGCAAGGAGCATGGAAAGAGAAAATGCTTTAATTACCTTACTGTCTTTCTTACTATTCAAGTGTTCTTCCACTTCACTTGTAAACATGCACTGTGGTTACATGCATGTTTAATAGAGAGAGTATTAAAATGGGACTCTTAGTCCATCACAGTGAAGGTATTGCTCTCATTAGCTACTTATGACTTGTCTGCTTCTCTTACATCTTTTCCCACCATGTGGGGGAAGTGGAACCAGGAAAGCACACACACAAAAAATTGAACACATTCTCTTTCCCCTTGCAATATTCTAAATTGTGGTTGCATTCTATCAAGGATGAGTAATAGAGAAATTTAAATCAGATTTTAATGAACCTTTAAAGTCACCTAAAAAAACTATGGAATTTGTATGAACCATTACTAAGGTAAAAGAGAGAGAGAACCCACTTGATTCAGTTTAAAAGAAGTGGTAGAAGTAAAATAAAGTTGGTTCTTACCTTTACACTGCTAAATGCAGCTTGTTCACTAAATCAGTTAAATACCAAATGATATAATTAGGATATAATTAGGAAAGGGGGACTATGCTAACTCACTTACAAGTAGCTCATAGTGGCTAATACTAGCCTTGGTCACTTTCTTAAAGAACAATATAACTGCCAAGTTATCTACAAAATATATAATATATTGCTTAATAATGAACCAAATATCTCTAAACACCTGTTTCAACTTGAACATCCAGTCTCTGAAGTATATTTACAAAATCCAAATGCAACTGTTTAAATAAAAAAGTAAAAGTATATAAGGTGGCAGGTTTCAAATCATCCCACTCATAAGCCATGACATTATTTTGCATAATTTGTGAACAATTATTAAGAGATATTGACACTGAAATGTCCTTGGAAGATAGCACACTCCATTTAAAAGAAACACTTGTACTTGTTGCTATTGTTTTAATATTTTTAGTTGAGATTCCACCTAAAAAATCAGAAAGGATAATTAGTATGTTTTCAAATAAAACTGAAGGAAACACAAAGACTATTGAATTACAAAAGATTAGCCATGGTGGAAAATATCTAACTATAAAATATTTTCTAGATTATATGGGAATTCCTTGTACCCTCTTTAGGATGAATGAATTAGATTACAAATCTACATTATTTTTTAGAATAATCTGCATTACATGTAACATTTCCATTATGCCTACCTATATATATTATCACACATTAAACATCAAAATGGAAAATGTTATTCTTAACAGTTTATTATTTCTTTAAATATTGAAATTTACATTATATTTAAAGAACAGAATATTACTCTCATGTGATTTTCAACTGCCATCACATATTTGTTAATCACTGTAAAATTCAAATTATCTGGTATTTCCTTTTATAATTAGGTAATAAAGCTGAACAACATATACATATTACTTACGCATTTGAAATGACTTTTCACTTAAAATTTGTCCATATTTTATGGACTGTATAATGATGTGGTAGTCTTCATTTTCTTCTAGTGTTATAATTGATTTTGGAGGTTTTTGTGGGTCTGCAGGAATGCTTTTGACATTCTGTAAATAATGAGATACATCTACATCTGCTTAATAAATATTTTCTTTGTCAAATACATTACAAGTTTGATTTTTTATATCTCCTTCATAAAGAACAGTTTTTCCAAAATGAAATATTTATTTTTACATGTTACTTTTTAAATAACTACTCTAGGTATAATATACAAATTCTAAAAAGGAAAATACATAATCATTTCTATGAGAAAGTTAAATATTATTTTGACTACTTATTGAAGATACTTCATAAAATGCTAACATTTTATGTATTAATAAAATAAAAGTTAGAAATCACAATAACTATTAAGTTCCTACTTCTGATGTGGTTTTTTAGTTACAACCCATCTACATTATGCTTACTTTTCATCAGAGCCAAAAGAAAATGATGCCTTACTTTTTGAGCTAAATTATTAATAAGTTGGTATTTTAAAAAATAAAACTCTGGACTTCCTCCCTCAGGAAATTCTTCCCATTCAACAAAAATTGTTGTTGTTTGTTTACTTATTGGTATATAATGAAAACTTTTTGAGATCTGAAATGGGAAAGAAAAGTAATGGTAAAAAATAATAAAAATGCATTCTTGGTTAATATTTTATAAGAATGAAACCTAAAATATGCCAAATTATAATTGAAAAATATTTTAGCAATATTGATTTCTACACATAAGTTAAATAATATTCATTGGATACTCTATTTGTAAACATAATTTTAAGAACAAGTTAAGAAAGGCAAGTAAAATGAGAGCAAGGAAATTTAAGATCCAAGTTTCTCAAACTAGGAAATGGCATGTTCCCAGGCTCAAGAGAGTTGGGAGAAACTCAAAGTCACAGGAAAAACACAGTACATGCCCTGGCATGTCAACTGTGTACCTTGATGGTAATGGCTACAAAATTAAATTACTTCACAGGCATTCTTGAGAATACATTCACAATGAAAATAAGTTTGAGTACAAAACATTTGACTCGAGTCATTTTAGAGCCTTGGTTCATTTATAGGTAAAGAAAATGTTACTAACTGAGACAAAAATATTAGACCACATGATGAGAGACCTTTTATGTTCCCTAGATCACAAAAATAAATAAATAAATAAATAAATAAATAAATAAATAAATCATTTCTCAGAAGGATATATTTTATATTTATCAAAAATCCTACCAAAAACAACCTTAAGCCCTAACCGGTTTGGCTCAGTGGACAGAGCTTCGGCCTGCAGACTGAAGGGTCCCAGGTTCGATTCTGGTCAAGGGCATGTACCTTGGTTGCGAGCACATCCCTAGTGGGGGGTGTGCAGGAGGCAGGTGATCAATGTTTCTCTCTCATCGATGATGTTTCTAACTCTCTGTCCCTCTCCCTTCCTCTCTGTAAAAAATCAATAAAATATATTGTATATAAAAAAAAAACAACCTTAAGATGAATCACCACACCTTGTCTTTTGTTCTTATCTTTTTCCCCACTAATAATCCCCAATACAATTTGTAAGCAGTAAAGACAGATGCCATCTATATGCACAAATTTGTGCGGCACCTAGCAAATAAACATTTAGTGTTATTTCTCTACAACATGCCCCTTATTTTCCAAAGTAAATAGACTCAATGCAATAGCATCCCACCAATTAACTAATTTTTCTGAAAGGGGCACATTCAAAAATGTCTTACCTTAACAACATATTGTATCCAGAGCAGTAAAATAATTGATTTCTCCATCTGGAAAATAAACATGTACATATTTAGATTCAATACTAAACTATTGGACATTTTTTATGTGGTGTGGTGTGGTGGTGGTGGTGGTGGTGGGGTGTGTGTGTGTGTGTGTGTGTGTGTGTATCACTTTAATGTCATGACTTTTAATGACATGACTATTCATCCAACTGAACGTTAAGGCATTAAAAAGTAGGTGCTGCATGATATTCTCCACCTCATAAAGTTGGAAACATAAGTACTTTCCCACAAATACCAAAATAATTTGCTTCTAGAAGCTACTGTAATTAAATATAAAGGTGTTAAAAATAAAATGAGTTATCAGGCAATTACACAAAATTACATTGTATTGTGTGAAACTAACCTTAATAGATGGAAATCTAGAACACCTACAAACTGCTACTTCGTTGGAAGTAATTCTTCACATTTTATCGCCATGAAAAAAATTTCAATATACTATTGATGAAATTGTAACTTCAGTGGGGAAAAAAAACATTCAAAATCCGTTTCTATTCCATTTATTTTTTTTAAATGTTTGCATATAAAAAGCTTGTGTAACTTTTCATAGAAACCTAGAGTCCCTCAGGACCTAAGAACGCTTTGCCTTCAACTTAAGATATAAAGAAAACAAAAAAACAATCTGTACTTAAAATATATATATATTTCTAAAACTGAAAAATGTCATTTTAATAGTAAACAGGTACTGGGATCAATTTCAAGGCTCTCTCAGGCCCACTCTAAAGCAGGTTTCTGCCTACAAAATCCTCTTTAGTTACTATGAAGCAAGTGTTCACCTCACTTGAATAGCCCTGGTTGGGCAGATTTAAGCTCACCCACGTGGCTCTGTGTGAACCACATTCTTTAATTGTTAAAAAGTTATGTGCCTGGTTGGTTTCCTGCAGCATTTGACAGTCAGATAAAACGCACCCAGGTAAAAAGAAATACCTAACCATTCAATCCAAAAAACTGCAAAGCTTTAACCTTGTATTATTTTTCTCAACACAAGTGCTCTATTCCCACCCCACTCCCGCCCCACATCTAAGCATAAGGCAGAGTGTGGAAGTCTGTGCGCTGTAAGAGGATCAAAGTGGAAAGATCGCTCCCGCTCTGCCGGTTCAAGTCCCAAAGTCCCCGCTCAAACTCAATTTTGAGTCACGGGATTTGCGCCCCGATTGGAGAAAGGGTAGAGAGCAGCCGCCCCCGAAGCGCACAGTTTTAGAAAGAGCCCAAAGGACCCCCTTGTAACCGCAGAGAGAGGAGGAGTATAGAGGCAAGAACCGGGGGTTGAGAATGGTTAGACGAGCGGGAGGAGGAGGAGAGAGCTCAGACCTGCAAGTCCGAGCCGGGAGTGCACAGCGGAGGAGCCGGCTGTGCCGGGCATGCGGCAGCGCCTCCCGCGCTTTGCAAGTTTCGCGCTCCGAACGCGGCGCGCGGTGACGGGTCCCCAGAAGCGGAGGCTGCGCGGGGCGTGGCCGCAAGGACGCGCGGGATCCGGGCGTCGCGCGCACTGGCGCCTCAGCGCACCAGGCGGCTCAGCGCACCTGGCGCCCACCTGGCGCCTCAGCGCACAGCGCACCTGTCCCATCTGGCGCCTCAGCTCAACTGGCGGCCTCCCCACGCGCTCCCTAGTCCCTGCAGCTCTCTGAGCCCTCGCTCCGCTCTGTTCCGCTCTTCCAGCCGAGTCTTCTTCCCGCCAGCAGTTCCCTCTCCCACGGTTGGGTTAATTAAGTGAAGGTCTCCATGGCAACGGTAAGCAGCGGGAAGAAAGAGACGTGGGAGGCAGGCGAGTCGCAAAACATCGATGTGTGGAGGAGAATTACACTCCACGTGGGAAGGGGAGGAAAGGGGCCGAAAGGGGAGGGCGATGAGTGGGAAACGGTGGCTTCTCATGAACACCAAAAGGAGTCGAGTGTCTGTGAATAGCCCTGGTTGGGCAGATTTAAGCTCCCCCACGTGGCCCTGTGTGAAGCCACATTCTTTCATTGTTAAAAAGTTATGTGGCTGGTCGGTTTCCTGCAGCATTTGACAGTCCTGATTGACCTATTCTCCCTCCCGAGATCTTCTCAGCCTCCCTGACATCACCCGCATCTGGTTCTTCCATCCATCTTCTTAGTCCGCAGCCTCCTCTGACTTTTCCAATTAAGAATTGGCTTGACACGTGGTACGTCCCTTGAGTCTGGGTTATTTTATTCACTTTTGTGATTTTAGTCATAGTCAAGAGTCCCCATCACTTCGTCTTGGATCTCATTTCTTTCCAGGGTTTCAGAGCTGTATTTTTAAAGCTCCCCACTGGCCATCTCCCACAGGCAATTCAAAACCATCTTTCCATAACTAAATGTATGCTCTTTCCTCTCCTTGCCCTTCTGAGCAGAGAGTCAGCCAACCAGCCAAACAAAGAAACAAACAACACACACACACACACACACACACACACACACACACACACACACCAATTCTGCATCCTCATATCCTTTCCCTCACTACACAAAGCCCACCTATCCCCCAAAATCCCTTTGATTCTAGTTCTAAAACGTCTCTTAGGGTGATTACTTCCACTCTATTTTCACAGTCATGCCCTTAACTTGAAAACTTTAAGTATCTGTCTCTCTCCGAAAAGTATAATCCATTTTTAAGAGTTGAAACCTCAGTTCAGATCCTGTTGTTCCATTTACCAGCTGAGCATCTCTCTAAAAAGTTTACTGTGGTCAAGAGTAAAATCTTAGAGTGCTTAATATAGTATAAATACTGAAGAGAGTGGCAACTGGTATTAATTCATTGCAATTACTGCCAATAAACTCACATTTGGACTGTATATTCTTGTGTGATATCCCAGTCTCTCCTACCATAGTTGGCTAATGTGATGTTTCTAAAATACTCACATGATCCAGACCGGGGTGCTTACTTGAAAGCTTATTCTAACTCTTGGTTGCTTACAATGTACCTCTGAACAAATTCACTTTCCAACATCACTTTTCTCCTCTTTGGTACCCTAACTCATATCCTCAATGAAGTAACAGGCTATAAACATTCACACTTCTGTTTTCCTATAGAGCTTTATTTCTATTGTAGCACAAAAATTTGCTTTTTATGTATTCATGTCCTCTGTCAGATTAGGAACTCCATCATGGCACAGACTATGTCTTCATTGAAGCACAGGTGTCTATGTGAACTATATTTATTGTTTTAATGTAGGAGTTTCTACATGTCTTTTGTCTTTAAAAGTAGCAAGTTTCAAAGCAATATATCACAAAATGATTTTATTGACAATGTATTAGCTTTCAGGCTTTGGGAAATATGATCAAATTAAAAATCCATCAAGAGCCCTGGACAGTGTTGCTCAGTTGGTTGAGCATTGTCCTGTGCACCGAGAGGTCACAGGTTCCATTCCCGGTCAGGGCACATGCCCAGGTTTTGGGCTCGATTCCCAATGGGGGCAAGCATCAATGTTTCTCTCTCTCATCAATACCTCTCTCTCTCTCTCTCTCTCTCTCTCTCTCTCTCTCCCTCTCTCTCCGTTCCTCTCTCTATAAAAAATCAGTAAAAACATATTTTTAAAAAATCATAAGGATATTAACTAAACTTATTGTGGTAATTACTTTGCAATATATACATATATCAAATCATCATGTACATCTTAAAATTCTATGATGTTATATGTTAGTTATATCTCTGTAAAACTGGAGGACAAAGAAAATCAGGAAATTGGTCACTATAAATAAATACATAGTCCATCAAGTGAATTGAATAAATTATATATATTTCGATGTGGCTCTTTTTGTTTTACAACAATGGCATTTTAAATAAGCAGGCATCATAACACTACCACCTTCTGTACTAGGTCAATAAACTTAATGGTAAGTTAATCAATAGGGTTTCCTTAAAATGCCCTCCTTCCTGAAGAGATATCCTATGAAAGAATGTGGCCTTACTCCTGCCTTCCCCTTTTATTTGGCCTAGGAACTTACATATAGAGAAATAGAAGTGGAAGTTTCAAGAAAATTATGGGTCACTTATTTTAAGAAAAGGAAAGGACAGATTTATTACTAGTTCAGTGTATTTATTCTTAAGGAAAATATTTTTCAGACAGGAGCCATTTAGGCAATAATGGAGACTATTAATATCTTCTAACATGAATTTCCTATTAGGAAATATGTTGCTTGAGGTCTTATTTACCTACTTTGTCATGAAAGAAAATCCATGCCTTCACCAGAGTTTGGGTGGACATTATTTGCAAAACCAGAAATGAAAAATATACAGGTAAACAAAATACCCATCCCTTCTTCAACTTCAACTTCCAGTCATTTATTCAATCAAAATATTGAGTGATTACTATGTGCCAACCACAGTGCCAAGCAATGCCCACACACCAGCTGAGTCCTACAATTCAACTCAATTCTGATATTATCCATCTAGAGAAAGCATCAGATTCTGCAGGTTAAGGGTTCAGTCATACAAGACTCCCCCTGCTCCCCTCTTTAGACTCTAGTCCAGTGGTTCTCAACCTTCTGGCCCTTTAAATACAGTTCCTCATGTTGTGACCCAACCATAAAATTATTTTCGTTGCTATTTCATAACTGTAATGTTGCTACTGTTATGAATCGTAATGTAAATATCTGATATGCAGGATGGTCTTAGGCGACCCCTGTGAAAGGGTCTAGTCACAAGGCCAGGTTGTTACCTTCTCTTCTGACCAACCGCTATAGATTGGAGGTTCCCAACCCCATCCTTGGGTTGCTTAATTTGTTAGAGTGACTCACAGAACTCAAGAAACCTATTTACTTACTAGGTTAATGATTTCATATAAAAAGAGCAGCCAAATGGAAGAGGTGCATAGGACAAGGTACGTGGGAAAAGGGTGCAGAGCTTCCATGCTCTCTCTAGGTGGGCCATTCTCCAGGCATTTTCATTTGTTCACCAACCAGAAGGTCTCCAAACCCCGGAATTTTTTCCTGTGTTCCCCTAACAAGAGTCATATCCCCCTCCTTTGTTCTTTTGTGTCATTTAATGGTGCTAATGATGGCTCATTGCATTCTATTTTTAATAGAGTTATCTGTGAACATCTTAGTATCTTTTTTTTAAATCTTTACTAGTATTGTTGAAAGTATTACATGTGTCCCCTTCCCTCCCCCACCTTGACTTCTTCTAGCCTGCCCATGCTCCCTGCCCCAGGCCTTCTTCATCACCCTATTGTCAGTGTCCACGGGTTATGCATATATGCATACAAGTTCTTTGGTTGATCTCTTCCCATCCACCCACCCTCCCCTGCCTTCCCTCTGAAGTTCAATAGTCTGTTCCGTGCTTCTGTGTCTGGATCTATTTTCTTCATCAGTTTATTTTGTTCATTAGATTCCACATATGAGTGAGATCATGTGATAGCTATCTTTCTCTGACTGGCTTATTTCGCTTAGCATCTTAGTGAAACGGAATTTTTGGACTGGAACCCGGATTCTTTGTCCGTTGGAGTCGAAGAATGAATCCACAAACAGAGGGTAGTATAGCAAAGGTGGAGATTTATTGAAGAACAAGTACAGACTCCCACATGGGGAGAGGGAAAGAGTCCCACAGAATGGACTCCCACGTGGGGAGGGGGAAAGGGTCCCACTGAGTTCCTTTTCCCTATGGCTTATAAAGGCTGCAGATCCTGGTGCCTTGATATCCCCTCTGATTGGTCACTATTCCCTTAGACTGGTTACTATAGTAACTCCTGGGCTCAAAGGTTGAGTCTCACATGGAACATGAGGTTCTCCCCCCCCTCCTTATTATTTTCTATTCCCTTTGGGCTTTCTTCTTTTCCTTCTGGATGAAGGGCTTCCTTCTCTTTATTTTGTAAATATAGACCTTTTGCTGTTCCCAGCTCCCTCATTCTATGGAAATGTACCTGTTGCAGCTTTTCAGCTTCCCCTATTCTATGGAAATATACCTTCTGCTGCTCTGCAGCCCTGTGCTTCTTCCATGGTTCCCCTAATTTCCAAAATTTCTAAAATTTCCTAAACCTGTCCTATTTTACCCCTAAAATTCCTGTTTCATTAGTATCTTAAACAGATTGTAATCTCCCTGAAAGTAAGACTTTTCATTGCTCAAGGAACCAATTGTGATATCTTACGTAGTAGGCATTCAAAAATATTTTTAATAAATACTTGTTCAAGGAATATTATAAAACTCTATGTCTTTTCCCTTTTCTAGGTGACACTTGGGACTTACCACATTGTAAAGATTTTTAAATGTTTTTGGGAACAGCAAATATAAATTTCAACACGAGTCATGTCACTCAGACAAAACTCAGGCATGATTTACAAGATTACTAAAAAACCCTTCTGGTTCTGCTTTGAACTCCAGGGGTCTTTTTCAGTCATTTGCAATGTATTTGACAATCTTTCTTCATGCTTTACCCTTTAGAGTAGCAAGATCTGTCACATTCCAGAGTGTGGAAAAGTGTACTGTTTTAAGGTTAAAATGGAACAGAACTTCAAAATTAAAGACCAACATAAAAATATTCTTCCTTAAATCTTATAACTTGTATAAATTAATGGTACTGTGTTTTTTTGTCTTTTATTGTCTTGTGTTTCTTGTTCTTACAGTTCTTTTTTAATAATGTCTTTCAAAGAAGACATTTTACTCAAAATTTTCTCACAAAAGTAACATTTTCATAAGCTGATATGTAATTAAAGTCAGTCATATTTCTAACACTACTTAATGGAAAGCCACTGTTGCTATGGAATTCCAAAGCTCTATTTTGCTGGCATAAGTTATAAGAGAAAGAAAATAAAAGATGAATTAGCAGCATTTTTTTTCATTTGTATTTGGTTTCTTAAATGTGATGCCAAAAAGACTGGCTTTTGTTCTGTAACTAAGATAGACCTTTTCTACAAGGTAAAAATTCCTGAATACTTGTGGTATGATCTTTGTAGCATAATCACTCATACAATATGCAAAGTAGTTATTACAATAGCTCTTTTATGAAAATATTTAATTGTCCAAATCAATCCAAATTGATTTACTTTGAGTGAAAATGGTATGTTTAATAAAGTGTTATTGGCTGTACTTCAGAGTCTAAGATTAAAAATTGGATTTATCTATACCCATTGGTATGGACTAAAATGCAGATGTCATGTTGAGAAATAGATCTTCATCTCCGGGGTGGGGGTGGTTGTGAAGTAATTCAGAGTTCTGGTCCATTAAGTTCATGGCTTTCCTGGTAGATTTGTTAACAAGTGTGCTGGGATGGATGGAACTTATTTCTACATGAGATTATCAGCATCTTTAACATATTGAATAATTTCAGCTCACTAACTTTTACTAAGAAACCTTGATGAAGAAAGTATCTTGGATGGAGGGACAGGGATAGAGAGACAGAGCTAAGCCCTGACACAAGGGCTTTATATCCAAAGGAGTAGATCCATTATCCTTACACCTTGAAAAATCAGAGAAAAAAATTAATGACCAACATAAAAACATCCTTTCTTAAATATTTTAACCTGGATAAATTAGTGATACTCTTTTGTCTCTTTTTACAGGTGAGCAGAAAGTGATGGAACTCTGTGAGCTTGCAGGGTGGCCAAGGATCCTGGCTGATCCAAGCATGACACTTTAACCCTGCTGTAGGCAAAATTCTAGGAATTCACCTAAAATTCCCACCACCTGATATTCATTCACACCCTATATAATCCCCTCCCCTTGACTGTTGGTGGTCCTGGAAAATCATGGGATAGTCACTTCCATACTTATGTTACACTACAGGCCCAGTGCATGAAATTCGTGCACTTAGGGGGGAGTCTCTCAGCCTGGCCTGCGCCCTCTCGCAGTTTGGGGCCCCTCAGGGGATGTCCGCCTGCGAGCCTAGGGCAGTGGTCAGCAAACCACGGCTCGGGAGCTACAGGCGGCTCTTTGGCCCCTTGAGTGTGGCTCTTCCACAAAATACCACGTGCGGGCATGCACGTACAGTGCGAAGTTCACTTTAAACTTTAAGTAAAGTTTATTAACTCAATTTTAGGGAACGTTGTGGAGTGAAAGAAGATGTAGTGTCGAGGATTGAGAAAGGTATGTTGAGATGGCTTGGACATATAGAGAGGATGAACGAAAGGAGATAGACGAACAAGTATACAAGACGAGTGTGGATGGGAGAGTTGGAAGGGGTTGACTCAGCGAACGTACCTCAATCAGATTGAGGACATTTTAGCAAAGGCCAGCTTAGGAGTACCCTAATTAAGTTAATAACAATGTACCTACCTATATAGTTTAAGTTTAAAAAATTTGGCTCTCAAAAGAAATTTCAATTGTTGTACTGTTGATATTTGGCTCTGTTGACTAATGAGTTTGCCGACCACTGGCCTAGGGGATTGGGCCTAAACCAGCAGTCGGACATCTCTCTCACAGTCTGGGGCTCTCACAGTCCGGAACCCCTCACTGCTTACCGCCCAGCTTCTGGATGAGTGGTGCTCCCCCTGGGGGAGCGCACTGACCACCAGGGAGCAGCTCCTGTGTTGAGCGTCTGCCCCCTGGTGGTCAGTGCACGTCATAGCAACTGGTCATTCCATTGTTCGGTGGATTTACATATTAGGGTTTTATTATATAGGATTATATAAAACTTCATTGTAGCCAAACAAGGGAGGGATTCTCCTGATATCTTTGAAGAAGTCAGCTGTCATACTATGAGAGGATCGAGTTGTTAGAACATGAGGATGGCCTCTAAGAGCTGTATTATGTGCCCCACAATACAGCTAGCATGAAAGCAGGGAACTCAGTCATACAATTACAAGGAACTTAATTTTGCCAACAACCTAAATGAGCCTGAAAGAAGAGGACCCCAAGCCTCAAATGAGATCATAGTCCCAACCAACAAATTAATTTCAGCCTAGTGAGATCCTGAGTAGAGAGCCCAGCTAACCTCTGTCCAGATCCCTGACTTACAGCAACCCCAGATAATGAATGTCTGTTTCAAGCCACTGCATTTGTGGTAGTCAGTTTCATAGTGATAGAAAACTAATACACGCCCATTGCAATGTGACTGGTCAGATGATAAACAAGCCTGGCCAATCACTGCACAGGATCTTCTAACTAGAGCTCAGAGATAGATGTCTTCTCCTCTTTGTTGACAAACATGATTAAGGTTGTTTCATCAGAGCTGCTGTGGCCATAAGCAGATTGTAGTGCCCAAAGTTGCACTTGAAGCAACCTGGAATGCAGTGGGAGAGAATGAAGCTGACAGTAAGAGAAGAGAGATTAATGCGCATTTCATTCTCTTGCCAATCTCAATATATGCTAATCTCAAATCCTCAAATTCTTTGAAGAACATTTTAGTACTTTATTCTTTCTTTCTTTTTTAACCTATCAGTACAGGTTGTTGGCCCAGTTTCTATTAGGTTGTTAATATTTTTAGGAGATATATATATAAGAAGATTAGCTTTTATCAGTGATACATTGCAAATTTGCTTTTGTTTTACATTTTCTTCAAAATGTAATCATGTGATTACATTTTTTTAAATCATAATCATATGATTACAGGACAAATAAACAATCCTATATAATAAAAGCCTAATGTGCTAAGTGTCCAGTCGTCCGTTCAACCAATCAAAGCGTAATATGCTAATGATATGCTAAGGCCGCTCAACCTCTCGCTATGACATGCCCTGACCACCAGGGGTCAGTCGACCGGTTGACCAGTCACTATGACATGCACTGACCACCAGATCCTCGGCCTGGCCTGTGCGCTCTCGCAATCCGGGACCCCTCAGAGAATGTCAGAGAGCCAGTTTCAGCCCGATCCTGCAGGCCAGGCCAAGTGTCCCCACTGGTGCACAAATTTGTGCACTGGGCTTCTAGTCTATATATACAAAAGCCTAAGCAACCGAATGACTGGTCACTATGATGTGCACTGGTAAGAGGGAGACACTCAATGCAGGAGCTTCCCTCTGGTGGTCAGTGCGCTCCTACAGTGGGAGCACCACTCAGCTGATCGATCCGTCCCAGTGGCCCACCAGCTGGGCAGCAGCCACTCACTCCCTCAGTAGTCCTGCAGGTCCAATCTCCAGAAAACGGACCAGGCACCGATGAACCTGCACTGCCAGCATTATCCCAACAGCACTGCTGGCCTACTGGAAGTCTGCCTCAGGCACTGCGGCTGCTTCCCCTTCCTAGACACTCTGCAGGGAAGAAACGATATAAAAGCAGCTGCCAGGTGGCTCCCGACAACTGGCGCGAATGTCAGCAGAACGGATCCAGATCCCAGGCTGGCAAGGGCATCCCACCACCTGCCGAGAGGACCTAATGGCCTAACGCACCCTGGCCCTCCCCCACCTCAGGATAGGCGCCAGACGCAGGGCTCATGGCTGACGAGTGCCGCTGTGGCAGCACGAGCCTCTCCTGATTGGGACTGACTGGGCGCAAGCCCACAGCAGGCACAGTGGGGCAGGAATGAGCAGGAGCAGCAGGCAGGAGTGGCAGGCGGCTTTGGACTGTGGGTTTCTGCCCAATCCTCGCAGGCCACCCCGAGGGACCCCACCCTTGCATGAATTTGTGCACCGGGCCTCTAGTATGATATTTTCTTATTTTGGTCAATTTATTACAAAACTTAGCATTCTACATATGATTATTTCATTAAAAATATATTCTAGAGATAATTCCACAGCAATATGGAAATTTATTTTTTCATTCCTTTTTTATAGTTGCATAGTATTATGTGGATTCATATAATTTATTCTACTCATGTTTGTTCCAATCTTTTCTATCACAAACAATACTATAATGACTAACCTTGTATGAGTGGTGTTTTGTGTTTGTATAGTTGTTTGTCTAGATATTTATCCTAGATAGCTTGGTCAAACCAAAAAACCACCTCTAAAATTTAATAGACATTGAAAAATTCTCAGGATTTCTACTGCTTGGTGTAATCACCAATGACATATGGAAGTGCTTGTTTTCCCAAAGCCTTAAATAATATAAAAGTATAATTAAACTTCTGAATTGTGACTAGATGAGAAATTGCATTTCAGTGTAGATTAAATTTGAAATGCTTTTATTAAAATTATTGTTATCTTTTCATTGTTAAAGAATTTAGGTTATTAATTTTTTAGGAGATCTTTATATATAGGAAAATTAGCATTTATCAGTGATACATTGCAAATACTATGCTTTTGTTTTACATTTTCTTTCAATTCTGTGACATTTTTGGTCATGATAGAATTTGTTGTCTGTTTTTAGTTTTCTTATTAAACTTATCAATCCTTTCTTTTGGGCTTCTAGATATTGAGTCAGAATTAGAATGGATCTCCCCACTCTAAGGTTATAATGAATTACTCCAATTTTCTTTAGAACTTCTACCCTCTTTTTCCTTTTTTCTTTTTCACATTTAAACCTCTGATAAGTTTAGAATTTAACCTGATGTCAGTGGATGTATGAATCCTAATTTCTCTCTGTCCAAGTTACAATACACTTGTTTCAACACCATTTATGGAAAGTTCATTTGTATTCCTCTGCTGATTTGAGGGCCACCTTTATCATATACTACATTCCAAAAAGTTTTGGTCTGTCTTTCTGCACTTTCTCATAGCTGTTTATCTATCAAATGCCTACTTTCTTACTAGACTGTAAGTTGTGTGAGTATGAGCACTGTGTCTTCATTGTTTTGCCTGTGTCCTTCAGAGCTTAGAATGTGTCTGGCACATACTGGTAGCAGGTGCTCAATATATTTTTCCTGTATTTGAGAATGTTTATAAAGTTCTAGGAGAATGGTGCCCCTCTTCCCACAAATAGGTTTAAAGATGACTTGTTTTTAATTTAATAAATATTTTATAGAGCATGAAAATAAAAAAAATGTGTGGTAGACAGTATACAGTATTATGTGTTCATTTGAGGTACATAACAGTTTTTCTTAAGCAAAATGTTAATTTATTTTAACCAAAAGCATTTGATTCGGTCTATATATTAATAGGGGTCAAAGAATATTGAAATGTTAACATCTAGATGAAACACTTATATTAAGTACAAATAAGATAAAATCAACTTTCATATACAGTAGACACTGGGACTTTGTAGATGTTCATTTCATTCTTTCACCCATTTCTAAGTATCCCTGGAGATCCAAAATATCTAATAAGTTGCAATTTGGGGGGGAAGCATGATCTCAAAACCAAAGAAATCACCTAGCTCATATCTGAGCCTAGACGATCAGGCCCCACATCTGCTTTTCAATGCAACTTTACTGTTCTCCTGTTGATGTTTGACTTCATTAGGTCCTCACGATAATAATACCAACTAGAGCATTCTCTCCTTTTTACATACAAGGAAACTCAGACAATTATGTACTGTAAATATCAAAGAATTTTGACATTTGCAAAGATCTCAGGATATATTCCTTGCATATGTCAATAATCTGTATGTAAGAAGTGCAGCATTCTGTTATAGAATTATTAATACATTCAAATAATTTTATCTCATTCTTCATTGGCAAAGCAGCAGCATGAAAAGCAAAAAGCATGTAACTTCAATAGTATGCAAATACATCTCAAAAATCAGATGTGCATGAGATAGTAAATAGCTAACTAAATGTTAAGTAGTGACAACATACTTAATAATAGTTTTAATGGTATAAAAAAATAAAAGCCCAAGATATCCCTCCTCTATTTAGGAACTGATGCTACATTTCCCCATTCCTTATTATTGGAATAACTATTAAATGTATGTATATACATATGAATGTGTGGCATTGTGTTTCTTTTTTTTTATAAAGGCATTGAATTTAAAATTCTTAATCCTATGCAAGGCTAACTCTTTAAGAATGAAAGATTCTGTGATAGACATCTTACTGTACCATCCAAAAGAAAAGAACATAGGACTGGAATATTAAATATCTAGACTTAACTATTAACATGAATTCAATATATTGTTGTACTGAATTAATTTGTACAAGTCACCAGCTTCTCTGTTTATCTGCTAGACCTGCAAAATGAGGGGGATTTGTAGTAATACCCCTAATATCTATTCAAGTTTTTAAAATTCTAAAATCCTATAGTTCTATGATCTGTCTCTAGGCATACCACCCTTTATGACTATCCAGATACCAATTTTAACTGATTACATTTACCAGAATATCAAAAAATGACTATTGAATGAAACTTTAAGAATTCTGCAAAATAACCTGCTTAATGAGCATATCTCAGGTTTTTAGCATGTTGCAATAATATGTATAGTATTCCAGCTGAACAACTTAAAATAATTTACTTCTCTAAAATTGAGTAAATTAACACATCTAATTTTCCATGGGAATTGTGTATATTTTTGTTAATTGCTATATCCCAATAGTCTGAAAAGTACATTATCAGTAAACAGTATAAATCTGCCCAGTGCCTAAATAACAGTGCTGAAAGTTAACTCCATTTGATCGGTGATGTTGCATAGAGTTCTGGAATCCACACGTCTAATTCCACTGGCATGTGCAGTCTATAGGTTCCTGGAGCGTGTACATGATCTCGGTGCCATTTCCCGAACAATACAGGGGCACAGTCAGATTCCGCACTCCATTCTCACGACAACACTTACAGAATCTTAGATGGCTCTCAATGTTGATGTTATATATGGTGGCGGATGGGCATTTCCCATCACAAGATGCAACATTTATCTGTAAGGAGAGATGATGAGAAAAAAACTCTAAATTTAAAAATCTGGTTACTTGATTTTACTAAGTCAAATGAAAGCAAGGCTTTCTTATCACTTTACTCTCAAGCTTCTCTATGTTAAAAGGTGGCAAAACATACCAGGTTGAAATTTAGTAACTTAGTTCCATGGTGATGCCTAGGAAAACAATGCTGACAAAGTATGAAACATGCTCACATAACTAGACAGGTGCCTGCAATATATTAATCATAATCTAATGAGTCTATTGTAACCCATATTATAGCATGGCTCAAGTAGACTGTGGGATTGTGTGGGTCATATTAAAGGAGGTAAAGTTAGAACCAGGACTATTTTTGCTGAGTAAAATTGCATAGTTAAGAAAATATGTAGTCAAATATATTTAGATTCAATTTCCATCTCTGGATTGCTGTTATCACTTCAGGACTTTTGACTACTTATGCTAAGAATAATTCACACTTCTTCACAAGACATTTTAATATTAGAATTTAAGAATAATCTCAAAGCTAAATATTGTGTTAGCATTTTGTTGGCTTGCAAACTTATTCGTGCTGTGATACATATACTTTGGAAAGACACATGCCCTTTATGTAACAAATGATATTTTTCCACTTACAGAGCTCTGACTTATACAGTCCTGTTTCCTTATAACTGATTTAATAATCACTTTCTGGCATATTCTTTCTTCTCGTTTACCTGATAAAATAGAGAATGTATTTATTCATTAAAAGGCTCATGCCAAATTGTTTCTTAATTCCATTGAAATAATATATTGAAAATTGATGTTTACATAAAATATATTCCTATATTAAGAAATATTTAAAATTTCCCTCATATTTTATGTTCAGTATTTATTTTCACCATCTAAATAGATTATCTCTTATATTTTCTCGCTTCATACTTCTCTTTACCTTATTGTCAGAATAATTACCATACTCACAAATCAAAAATATTCTACACATACAGTAAAGCTAACAGTATAGTATGTACCAACCTCTGTGTGGTATGTAGATAAATAGATAGATAAAATGTTTATTACATGGTATCGAAAAGTAAATATACACATAAATAATTAAGGCATCTATACATATACTAGTATACATAAATTTATTTTGAAATTAAAAACTAATACATTTATAATGTATATTAATAAAATATCAAGCATAAATTGAACTATTTATCAACCATGATTAAATGTATGGATGAGTGATGCTAATTTGATTTGATGGTTCTGAAATGATCTCTTAGGAGTTCAAATGAAAACACTTTCTATTAATTAATGACATATTAATATGCCTCTGTGTGGGTGGTGGATTATCACTTGGCAATACACCAAGAATATTTATTTCACGCTGTATGTAGTAGATATAACTCTGAATCAGGCTGCAAAAGTCCAAGATGTTTTTGCTCTGATACTAAGTTTTTTTGTCATTCTGCTGATTTACCTTGTTTGCAAAAGGCTGGGTGTAGATATCCAGTTTTCAAATGGTTTTAGTCACAAAATTATTTTTTAATTAAATACTTCTGTGAAATCCCAACATGTAAAGTATATCAGAGCTAAGCTATTCTGGTTCAAGTAAAGATTACCTGAAATTAAACTGTCCTCCTCAAGGTCACACTTGACCTTTAAATTGCTAAATTCAAGGTCACACATCAGTTCTCATTCTATTTGACTTCCCAGTCGTATTTGACCCAGTCCATCACTCTCTTCTTCTTGACACACTCTCTACACTTGGCTTCTAGAACAGCCACTTTGGTTTTCCTCTCATCTCATTTGTGGCTCCTCCTCTACCTCCTCTGCTTGTTCTTTCTCCTTTCCCTGATCTCCCACCTGCAGTGTGACCCAAGGCTCAGTGTTGGGGACAGAGGGCCGGCTGTTTGTACCTTATAGTGCTTTCACTCCGTCGTTACTTCATGCAAGTTTAAGAATAATTGTTTAGAAAGAAAACATCTTTAACATCACCTGTAAGGTACCTTACCCTCTTCTTTCTATCACTTTCATCCCTGTGCTATAGCCACACCTGCTATTTCCTTTGCTTTCAACACTCTTCATTCTTCTGGCGGACATTCAGTCTCCATTCAAATGACACTTCATTACAGAGGCCTTCTTTAACCACTGAAGTTAGCAACCCTGTTCCCTTCACTCTCCATCCCTTTTATTCTGCACTATTTTTCTTTACATCACTCATCACTACCTGACATAATAATATATATTTATGTGTTCATTGTTTCTTCCACTTCTTGAAAATATGCACCATGCATACAGATACTGTTTCATTCACTATCACAGTGCCAGTGCTAAAAGACTGTCTGGTGTGTGGTAGGCACTCAATAAAAATTGGTTTGATAAGTCAATTCATTTGATGAATGAAATTGGGATAGCATCAATTTAGTTAGACAGCATAAATTTGTTTGTACCAAGAAGCATTCCTATTCATTCTCAGAGACTTTATTGTAACACATTTTGTTTAGCACAGCACGTGTGATAGTATCCAATACCCACAGTCTCCCTGGTATAGCCTGGTCACACAAAAACAAAGACTGCAGACAAGGGTTCTCTGATACCAAAGCTGAAACTTCCTTACAAGTCCTTACTCATCAGATAGGAAAAACTGAGGTGACTTTTTACTATTCTGCAGCTTCAAAGAGCTTAGCAGAATTGAAAAGCCCCGGGACCAGGCATTAGACAGCCCTTACTCTATTACTGATGAGTGTGATCAACTTTTCTGACCTTCATTTTCTTTTCTATAGGGGGAGCCTTCCCTATCTTCCCATCTAGCTCTCAGAACATAGGAAGATTAGTTGTAGTACTGGTCTGCATTGGGCTTACTAGAGTGTCTATGTGTGACAGGCAATAAATAGTACTAACATGGTCAGTCACACAGATCTCCTGTCTACCCTCAGATAACATTCACTTCTCTAATAATTAGCATGGAGTTACAGAATCCAAGTTCTTCACATTTGCTCATGATTCTACTCATATCTCATACCTAAAGAAGAGTCTAGACTGAAGAAGCCGAGGAAAAAGAAGTGAAATCATAAAAAATATAAACTTCCTCAGATTCTGGAGCCTAATTTCATTCCTTGGGTTCCTGATACAATGACTACTGGATATACATTAGTTTACATACAATTCATAAAATACTCAATTAAAAACTAATTATTTTCTAACAGAAAAAAAATTTAATTAGTGTGTGTCTAAGAGCCCCAGTAATTAAGAATGTGTAAGTGGCATTATCCTATTTACAAAAGTCCGAGCAATAAAAGCTATTATGAGTTGAAATATCCCTATGAGCCTCAAAAATGACCTTACTTAGAGATGGGGTCTTTACAGAGGTAATCAAGTGAAAATGAGATCATTAGGGGAGGCCCCAATCCAATCTGACTCACGTCCTTATAAAAAGGGGGGATTTAGAGAAAGATACACATACAAGAAGAACCCAGCATGAACATGAAGACAGCCCTCTATAGGCTAAGAAGAGAGGCCTGCAGCAGATCTTCCCCTCAAGTCCTCAGTAGGAACCAACCCATGGACCTCTGTATTTTGCACTCCTAACCTCCAGAACTTGAGATGATACATGTCTAAGTCACCCAGCTTGTGGCACTTGGTTATAACAGCATTAGCAAACGAATACAATGTCACATTAGATGTCAGGCCATCTTATGTTGAACTCTTTTGTTTGTTGTGGTAGGTTTGTGTGTGTCAGATTTACATACCATGTAAATAAAAACTGCCATTCTAGCCTAAAACTCCTGTTTTTATCTTGAGAAAGTCATAAACACTTAAAAAAAAAAAGAAAAAAATGGCTGCATTAATACCTCTCTATTCTATTTCAGTCCTTAAAATCATTAAAAATTACTATGAACCCCAGCTGGCGTGGCTCAGTGGTTGAGTGTTGACATACGGACCTAGAGGTCATGGTTCAATTCCAGTCAGGGCACATGCCCTGGTTGCGGATGGATCCCCAAGGTAAGGTGTGTAGGAGGCAGCTGATCAATGATTCTCTCTTATCATTGATGTTTCTATCTCTCTGTCTCCCTCTCTGAAATCAATAAAAATATATATTTTAAAAATTACTATGAAATAAACCTTATCATTTAAACTAATATTGTGTGTACATACCTTTATCAAAACAATTATTGGGAAGTTTTACATATAGGATTTAAATGTACTCATTAAATTAGCATTTCTCAAATGTATCATACAGAACCATAGACTTGTCCCAATAGGTTTGGAACATACTGCACTTTGCCCTTATTGGAGTCACAGTGACCTTCTCATCGTAGCCTACTTACTATTGCATAGTTCTGCATGTTCCAAGTAAATCTGACCATAGAGCACTTTTAAACTTAAACCCATTAGAGTCCTACACAATACCTTTGGGGAAATGCAACAATAAAGAAATTTCTAATATTTAAATTAAAATTTATCTAAAGAAACACATTACTCGATGAAGACTAAATTACAAAATAATCAGCCATGACACAAAAACATTTAATATGCATCATACAATTTGTTTCCCTCCACGTGTCATAAGAACTGAATTTTACAAGAGAAATCATAGGACAATTAAAACTAATCTATCAAATTAATCAATGTAATATGTCTTCACTTACAGATCTTGCAACAGCCTTCATTATAAAGCTTTACAACTCCTTCATTCTAGGAAGAGAGGAGAAAGTCAAAACTCACAGTGTTTGTTTATTACCTCTTGGACTAGAAATAGAAAACTAACTCTCTCGATATTTTTATTAAGTATCACAAAGTACTTTATAGGAAAACGATTGGAATTTAACTACTAATAAGAATTCCTTTTGTAAAAAATGTAGGAGCATATATTTAAAACATTGTTATTTCTTTATTCATAATATGAAAGTGTAAAAAGATTAACTTCCTTCAAAAACACTACAAAACTTTATTTTTTTAAGAATTATAGATTTATTATTATATCTGCTGGCAGACGGGCTGAGACCAACTTGGCATCAGCCCAAATTTTTAAATAAAAAAAAAGTCTTACCAGTAGAGGTCATTATATTTTTCAACTCTACAAAATAATATAAGCTACTCTATAAGACTAGACTGAGTTTCTGAATATAGTCGAATGTTAAAATGGTGTATCTTTTTCTTTATTATTTTTCTATTTAAAAAAAAAACTCTAGAATGGCTTCTGCCTAAGGATAAATTAAGAAAATTTTATTATCATTTAGAATTATTACAGTAAGTTTCTATTTGCTTTCAGCAACTTGATAATTACAATTCAAATTTTAAAATCTGTGAATTAAGATGGTGTCTAAGATTCTTTCCAGACCTGAAATTCTATAGCTTTAGTACATATTTTATCTACCTTGCCAGCTAGCGAGTTATCCGTCATTACTAAAAAAGGACATTTTGAAAAAAAATCAATGAGACTGTTATTTCTCTACACTTAGAAAATATTGCCCCCCACAACAGAGCAAAGCTTACTTTTCATTAGGGATTATTACCTATTAAATAATTAAAGCTACAGATAATCTTTTTTAAAAATTGTATTACTTTCACATGGAATAGGAAGTTGTTCCAGCAACCTTCAAAGTTAGTAATAAAAAGGCGGGAAAATTGTATCACTTTTAAAAATCTGAGAGAATAAGGAATTGGGAGAACAAAACTGAAGGACCAGCTATGACACGTGCTCAGTTCCACAGTGGCCTGTGCTCAGAGGAGCTAAGACAAATTTCACTCAGGCCAGCATGCATTAAACAGTACATTACATCATAAATCTGGCTGTGTGTTTAAGAAAGAGAAAATCATTCAAGCTCTGATTGATTCGTTTATTGATCCATATTGAGAAAGAGGCTTGGTGATCAAATGATTTTTCAGTAATCCTTTATCTACATATTAAAAACCCAGAGACAGCATAATGTGTATTCAGGGAGAGTGAAAATTATTTGGAATACCATATATAATTCAAAATGGAAAACTGAGGATATATAATAGAGCCTTTATGTATACATGAAAATAAAACATTCACCAAAATAAATAAGCTACAATGTATGTATGACCTTGGAAAACACACTATTTTCTACTAAATTATATTTAATACTCAATGTTCTTAAATATAACAAAGTACAAACCATTTTGCATTCAGTCTCATTAAAAGGGGGGCAGACCATACTGTAGTTCAGAATCATTGTTCCTTCATCAGTCTTGACACATTCATATGTGGTACAGTTATAGTGCCACATACTCCCCTCCTAAAAATAAAAGAGAAAGTATCTGTTTTACTATTGAAATCTGCTAAATTTCTGAAGTAAAATATTTCCTATCCTACTGAATCAACCGGCATGATGCAGAAAGCTTTTTGAGTCATAAAACGTCCATCTGGAAATGATTAAAATACATGCATGGTGTGTGTGTGTGTATGTGTGTGTGTGTGTTTGTGTTTGGTTTCATACTAGAACTGACATGTAAATGTGTAAAGCAGTAGGGAGTAAAGAAGCAAAAGGTATTTGTTTCTACTACAAAATTATCTAATTTGATCAAGTGTCAAATGTCTTGCTCTCCTATTTCCCTCACTAATTATAAAAAAACAAATCATATTATGTAATACACCTCCTTTCTTGAGACTTGTTTATTCTTCCTTCCACTCCCTTGTCAGCAAAATATTTAAAAATCTTCACATGATAGTAATTATTGACTAATGGTTCTAGTCTTGTATACCTTATGGCTATTTTAAAATCTATTCCTAGTCTTTTAACTTTTAAACATAATAACTGTTTATTTCATTCCTGGTGTCAGAATTTCTATATAGAAATAAAGTCTGCTAGCCCTAGCTGATTGTGCTCAGTGGGTAGAGCCTCAGCCCAGGGACTGAAGGGTCCCGGGTGTGATACTGGTTTAGTTGCAGGCTTGATCCCCAGCCCTGGACAGGTCTCTCTCTCTCACACATCGATGTTTCTCTCTCTCCCCCTCCCTTCCACTTTCTCTAAAAATCAATGAAAAAATATTTTCAGGTCAACAAACAAAAAAAAACAAAAAGAAAGAAAGTCTGCTAAACATATTTATTACATAATTATCCTATATAATAACAGCCTTATATGCAAATCAACCGAACTGCGGAATGACTGACAGAATGACCGGTTGCTATGACGTGCACTGACCACCGGAGGGCAGATGCTCAACACGGGAGCTTCCCCCAGCTTGCAGGCCCCAGGCCAGCCAAGGCAAGTGCCAGCGGGGGCCCCCAGTCACCCCGCCAGTTGCCCCACAGAGGAGGCGAGCAGCAACAGTGGGGGGGCAGGGCCAGCGAGCAGGATCACCCCAATCACCCCACTGGTTGCCCCACAGACGGAGGTGACTGGTGGCAGTGGGGGGTGGGGCTGGCCGGCAAGCAGACGGGGCCGGCCTCCCTGATCGCCCCGCTGGTCGCCCCACAGATCAGCCCTGATTGCCGGCCAGGCCTAAGGACCCTACCTCTGCACAAATTTCATGCACCAGACCATGAGGATTAATAAACAAAACAAACAAAAAGAAAGAAAAGTCTGCTAAACATATTTATTACATAATTATATGTATGTATGTATGTGTGTAT